>NW_004442313.1:0-1194 GCF_000184155.1 Fragaria vesca subsp. vesca
ATGTCATGGAGCTATCTACGCATTGCTAGTAGGTAAGTACGTACGTTATTTAATTATAAGAGCGAACATTGAGAATTATTTATAGTATTTAGTCCACTTAATTAGAAAAAAATAAAATTATATAAGTAATATCACGTACGTACGTAGATACATGCATTAGTTTATGAGTGCGGCTATTGGGATCTCCAAATTTGCTTAGTATACCTCTCATTCTCTCTACACCTCCATTTTACTTTTAAATACAAGCATTTTCTCATTACACCTCTTTTCAAATTCCTAAAATAGTCTTGTTTATGTAATTCACATATATATTAATATATTATTCATTACACCTCTTATTCACTCACTATACCTCCAAATTTTTTTTTCTTTTTTTTTCCTTTTTGCATGCGAACATCCATTCCCGACTTCAATTCTTTAATTTTTTCTTCTTTTTCTTTTTAATGTCAAACCTCCATTCCCGACCTTGATTTCTTAATTTTCTTTGTTTTTTGTATTTTTTTTATTTTGCATAAAATGTCACTAAACATTCATTTTTGATCAAATTGTAAGAAATAATTTTCAATGACATCAATTTTTTAGAAAAGTTTAATTCGAATCATGAAGAATACTGTTCTCTTAAATATTAAAAAAAAACAAGGATTGTACGTGTCTTAAATTTTCTTTATCGATCATCAAAAGAATGTTCTTACATGAACTATTCTATATTTTTGTTACTTTTGCATTTCTATTTTACATATACTATTTTTTTGTAAGTTTATATTTTTTGTTTTTATACTCATGATGATAAATTATTTTAATAATTGATATATCATAATTTGTAAAAATATTATTATACTTATTTATTTATTTTTAATAATTGCTAGATCATAATTTTTGTAAAAAAATTTCACTTTGTATATGCATGTGGCATGTATGATAATATAAATATATAAATACTTTAATAAATATGTGGTAAAAATAGAAAATAAAAATCAATAAGGAAAATAATAAAATACAATCAATTATGGCATTATTATTGAATTAGAAAGTTTAGAGAGAATAAATGTATTATTACTTTTGTTAATCAATGTCTTTAATAGTCATTGTATAAGAGGATAACTATATCATTTAATAATTCATAATAGAGTAAGGTCAAGTGAGCAAAATTTGGAGGTTCCAATAGCCGCACTCTTTTAGCCGCTAGTGATAGCA
>NW_004442314.1:0-1563 GCF_000184155.1 Fragaria vesca subsp. vesca
TTTAGTGGGTATAATTTTCAGTTGGGTTAAGTTTGGACCGGGTATGTGGGCAGCCCAACAGTCCCCCCACTCCTCTCCCTCTCACCCTCACCCGTCTCTCCCCTCTCTCCCTCACCCGTGCACCCCGACCAATCGGAGACCAAGCCTCTGACCGCCATAGATCGAAATCTTTGGCTCATCTTGTAGCCCTCATCTCAAAAGGAATTAGTCTAATTCGATCTTGTTAGGGTGAAATGTATAATTGAAGTTCTAGGGATTTATGGATGTTTTGGTTCTATTACCCTAGTTAGGCTTAGAAATGGACTTTGTGCTAGTTAAGGAAGCTGTTGTGCTGGTTGAGAGGAGTGTTGTGTTAACATTTGAGAAGCATTGGAGGTCGGCGGAATACGGGAATGCATAAATCTTTTCGAAAAGATTAGGGGCAGTTTTTCATGTTTTTTGGTTTGTTTTCATGAGAGGAGTTTAATGAAGTATAATTTGAAATTTTTGGAGGAGTTTTGATAAGGTTTGGAATTTTTCATTGGTTAAGGTTTGTGGCGGTTGTTAGTTTGGAATTTCGGCAGTCGGTTTAGCAGGTTTTAAAGTCTAAAAAGGTTAAATAATGGCTTTCGGTAAGTGCGGAGTAATGTGAGCCTTGTTAGGTAGAAAGTGGAGAAGTTGGGCAAGAGAAATGAAATTATAGGCTTTCTTTTTTTATTTCGGAAATTTTATTAAAGTTTTGTCCTGGTCTGGAGGCTTAATAATTATTTATTGTTTAGGACGTGAGGAGGATCATTTAGAGGAAGCCTCGGGTCATCGGCAGGCATAGCCGAGCACGATGAGTGGACCCTTGATTTGAATGTTATGCATGCTCCAAAGTTTAATTAATTTCAAAGGCATATTGGAGATTTAATGTGTTGTGAGCATATTGGAGTTTTATTATTTTTCATTGGATTTAATGAGTCCTATTTTATTTTCGAGAACTCTCTTGCTCATTTTATTTGACATGTGGGACATGTCAAGTGATTTATATTATTTTTGGGGAAGTGATATTCTTGATCATATATTATTTTTACTTCACCATAAAAGGGTTGATTTATACTGATTATTGCTAGCTGACCTTATTAGCGGTTCACATCATATGTGAGTCGCTATTATAGCCTTATTACTGGTCTTCTTCATATGTGAGTAGAGCGCGTAGCGTGGGACGCTATTATAGCCTGGCCTAGGAGGCAACCGATCGGTATATATTTATATATATGAGGGCCCTTCCATTGAGGGATCCCTATTTTTGACTATTTCTAGGGATAGGGCGTTACACCAACTTCCCGATCAAATTTTTGCATCTACACCGTTCAATTCATTGGGTTATATGAGTAGATCATTTCTACAAATTTTCAGATAATTTAGTGATCGTTAACCCATTCAAAACTTCGATTTATTTTTAATGATCTTGAACGGTCCAGGTTTGATATAGAGTGTGTAACTTTTTGTTTTAATCTCAGCCATCCAATCTCATTAAATGACAGATCCAATGATATGGGTTTATCCCTAAAAGTGACTAAAAATAGGGATCCCTCAATA
>NW_004442315.1:0-1000 GCF_000184155.1 Fragaria vesca subsp. vesca
AATATATATATTTAGGAAAATCTTAAGAGAACGATTGCTCTGATACCAATCTGTCACGCCCCCAAACCGAGACCGTTATTATATGGAAATATGGTGCCCGAATTTGCGACATGAGTTGAAACAAATAAAATTTTCTCAAATAATTTATTCGAAGAAGAAATATATATGTCTGAATAATACTTTTATTAGAAAGGGAAAGCATTAATAATTTACAATACCAAATATTTTACAATACGAAAGTTTTAGCAAGAGTATATAAAACATTACATTTATTCTCAAAATAGCAACAGAAAACATTCTTTTATTTAGTAGGTTCATCCCATTCCCCAAGCATCTATTCGTTACCTGAAAACAATAATGTGTAGCATCATGAGTAACACAGACCCAGTAAGTACAACTTACATTCTTATAATAATGTGTCTTATAAGAAACCAGAAATAAACACAACTAAGTAAAAATGTACCAAGAATCATTTTGATTTGTTCATACTGATTCTTATTTATGCGCACACACACACACACACACACATATACAAGCGTGAATAAATTTATCCATGTGAATGTTTAGGAAACTGGTAATAAATCACAAAGATCACATGTTAGGTCCACTATACCAAAGCACGGATAAGCCGCAGCATACCAAGGACAATACCAGAGTATGTATACTCAAGGTCGACACTTTCTTCCTATGAGTATAATAGTGCACTATCTGTAGGGACTAGGGCCCAGGCTAACTCCACAAATCACAAAACACTTTTACCAGTAATTCACTTAAGCACGGGGTAGTACTAATCACCCGGCTTCACATCTCCAAATATAATTACGTCAATAAAATATAGCAAACTTTAGTAAGTAAGACAATTACTTCAAGACCAATAAAGTATATATATAAGCGTTCATCAATATACTTTAAAAATGGTCAGTAACTTAAGGTATGCACAAGATAAGCAATTTAATAAACTTGAAAGTAAAAGTGCAATAAAGTAAATGTACTTTAAATA
>NW_004442316.1:0-1057 GCF_000184155.1 Fragaria vesca subsp. vesca
AACACTTGATTAAAAGCCTTCAACAACCCACCACCACGATCACTGATAAAGGTGATTACCCTTCCCTGCGGTTCCAGGAAAGCCTTTAGGTGCTTGAAGAAAAAAAAAACTAGTTGTCTTCAGTCTCTGAGTCACAGATACACAGGACTAAAGGGAAGAAACCTGCACAAACAAAAATAAATAAAAAGTTATTGGGGGTCAATAACTTATAAAGCAGCGTGCCGCTGCACCGCCAACGGGAGCGTTCCGCTCCAAAATGTGAATTTAACAAACAAAAATAATAAATGAAAACAATTTCAACACAAACATAAAGCTGAAAAACAATTACTGGGGGTTAATAATTTATCGGGGGTACCTTTGTCTCCATTTCTTCCAGTGGCAGAAAGAATCTGACCCTTGTAAATGCTCTTTTCAAATGTACCATCCACATATAAAACAGGGAGATTGAACTTGAACTTCCATAAGCCACAAAAACCCTTTGGAACCTATTAGTATTCTCCTCAACTTCAAGGACAAAGGAAGACCTTGGATTAGTCTCCAAAACAGCATCCTTATACCAACTTAACATCGAAAAGGAATCAGATTCAGAGCCATACATCTTTTCCAAACACCTTTTCTTTGCTCTTGAAGCAACCTTATAACTAATTTCAAAACCATAAGTAGACTTGAAATTATTCATAATATCAGCAGGCTTCAAACCAAGGTTAAGGAACACATTGGACTCAATGCATGTCCTAACTATTTTGGACCCTAACTGTCGATGAGTTTGATTCCTAAGCACACCTTTACAAGTATGTATGTTATTAAACTCCTTAATATAAAAACAATTATTTATAGGAGCCACAGATCCAATTACTTCCCAGCCACATTTTTCAGTTCCATGATTTTCACAAACAGCTCTGACATAGAGTGAATCATTCCTAGGTAGCACATAACAAAAACCAGTTTGAACCGCATACTTCCTAAGTTTATCTCGAAAAATCCTGAACACTTTCAAACTTCTGCCCCTTGTGTAAAAGGTAAGAACCCCAATCATTTGACAAATATGACTTTGTAG
>NW_004442317.1:0-1119 GCF_000184155.1 Fragaria vesca subsp. vesca
ATTGACAAGTACAACAAACTGCTTGCTTTCAACAGACCCCTGTGTACCCCGGTTGTCAGAAGACCGTTCTTGAAAGTGTGATGGACGTAATGAAGATTAAAGTTGAGACAAAATTGACCGTGAAGGCTGTTGATGATTATCTACAGTACACTGTTTCGATGCTACCCTACGGTCATCGTCTTCCTACCACTCATCATAAGGTCCGATGTATCCTGAAAGATCTTGGGCTTTCCTACATCAAGATCCATGCATGCAGATATGACTGCGTTCTCTTCTAGGGTAAAGATCCAAAAGGGAATGACCTTGGTGGCCTTGATGCATGTCCGTTATGTCACACTGACAGGTATAAGCTGACTCTTGCAGGCAATAGGAAATCTGTGAAGGTACTTCGGTATTTTCCGTTGAGGGATAGGCTGGAGAGGTTGTACATGTCTTCACACACGGCCAAAGCTATGAGATGGCACGCTGATAGGGAATTGCATGACAAGATACCTTTATACACCCTGCTGACGGGGAGGCTTGGAAGCATATAGACAGGGAGTTTCCTCATTTTGCGTCAGAGGTCCGAAATGTGAGGCTTGGGCTCTCATCCGACGGGTTCAACCCTTTTGGCTACATGAGTCTTCAATACAGTGTATGACTGGTGATTTTGGTACCGTACAACCTTCCTCCATGGATGTGCATGAAGAAGGAATACAATATGTTGAGTTTATTGATTCCGGGGCCCGGTTATCCAAGGAAGTGTCTCGATGTGTATTTGAGACTTTTGATTGAAAAGCTTAAGTTTTTGTGGGACGTTGGTCATCCCACTTATAACAAGTACATGCATGAGATGTTCCAAATGTATGTCATGGTTGTTGGTACCATCAGTGATTTTCCTGCCCGTGGGATGTTGTCGGGCAACGTTGTTAGGGGATACAAGGCTTGTCCAGAGTGCCTTAACGATGAGTTGAGCAGCAGTCATTGCAACAAGATATACAGATTGGGTCACCGTACTCTCCTTCCATATAATCACGAATGGCGGTTCGATGCACAAGCATTTGATGGGACCGTACGAAACGGTGTGCCTCCCAGAAGATGGATGGGGAAAGAAATTTTAGCAGTGCTTAATGAGTACGG
>NW_004442318.1:0-1237 GCF_000184155.1 Fragaria vesca subsp. vesca
TTTCTCTTTAAATATACTTTTGTCCACTCACTCTAACGTTTTCAAATGTTTTCCCTTGGGCCATTCGTTTTAAAATGCCCAGTTTGTAGGTTAGCATAGTTGAGGTCAGGCGTACATGGAGTCGAGGCATAATCCATTATATAGCTTTTGTCACATCCCGACCCTTATATTTTTACCTTATTTACTAGCGTGATTATAATAAGAATTTTACCGTCTCGATCATGAGTAAATAATTTAATTGGTCCCTAGAGGGGTTTCGGGGACGATTATGTGCGGAGGATTATTCGTATGAGGAAAATACGACGACGGTAAAAATGGTAAATTTTAGCTAGTAAAAGGTAATTTTTATTCGGGTATTATTTTTCGGGGTGTTTTTATTTTTGGAAGATTGGGTTAGAAGTGGTGTGGACCGGTTTGGGGTGTGAGGCCCAAACCCTTTTTCTCTTTTCCCTCTCTCCCGTTTTCTCTCTCTCTCCCCCGATTTTTTTCCTTTCCTTCCCGCCTGCCGTCCGTCCGGCCGTCCTCCTGCCGCCGTCCGGCCACCCAGCTGCCGCCGCTCCACCCCACGTTCGGACCCCCACTCTCCTCCTCTCCCTCCCCGGCCTAGCCCCCGACGCCTCTAACCCGCCGGAGAGGAGAAAAAGCCGCCGGAACCGCCGACTGTGTCTTCGCCGGAGCTCCGTCCTCCGGCCACCATAGGTCGTGATTTTTGGCTCAACTTGTAGCCCTCATCTAGGTGAGTAATCCCTCAAAAGGTTTCGGCTTAATTCGATTTCGTTAGGGTGGTTTGTATAATTGAAAGTTTTAGGGATTTATGGTTTTTTGTGTTCGATTGACATGGTTAGGCTTAGAATTGGAGTTTGTGTTGGTCATGAAAGTTGTAGAGGAGATTGAGAGGAAGATTCTGTTAAAATTTGGTGGCATTTGCAGGTTGCCGGAGTTGGTCGCCGGCCGCCGCTGCCGGCGGAGCCGCCGGCGGCGGCGCCGCTGTTTTGGGAAATTTTATGGTTTTTGATGTAGAATATTAAGGGGATATTATTGAAGTGAATTATGGAATTTTTGGATGAGATTTGGATAGGTTTGTGAATTTCCGAAGTTTGGTATTTTTGGCGGTTAATTAATGTAGAATCCGGCCGTTGGATTTAAGTCATATTTTGGAGAGGTTGTATTTACGACTGTTGAGTATGATATTTAAGTTTGGATTATTCCGATGTAAGAATATCGAAGTTAGGCAATG
>NW_004442319.1:0-1410 GCF_000184155.1 Fragaria vesca subsp. vesca
TGTCACAGAGATGTTGTTGTCCTTTTCTGTTGCTGATTGTTGGATGGATGCAGCTTGAGACTCAACTATCTTATCTAAATTACAGATGTCATCATCTGTGAGCGGCAAGTCCTCATAGTCCATTACTGGAGATACGTGATTCAGTGGTTTTTCATCATGAATCATAGCCTTCACAAAATAAAATAACATATGTTATTCTCAGATTTTAAACAATAACAAAACGTTTACTACCCCTAGTAATAGTTTTCCTGAGGTTTACTACCTTGCAACACAGTTTCCCTATTAAGTCTACTACCCCCTAGTAATTTTATATTCTCACCAAAGCTTCTGGTTGATCATCTGCAGATTGTGTTGTTTGTGCAGTTCCAACTTTGAACTTGACTATCAGGCTTCTGTTCTGGTTTTCCTGATTTTTTAATTTAAAAAAAATATATTAGTTAACATAATAAAGAAAACAAAATAAAGTAAAAAGTAGTCTTAGTTATAGTGTAAAGTATCATCTTACATTCCCTTTTGTTTGTTCATCTCCTTGGTAGCCATACTCTTCCCCACCGAATTGCCTTTTCTGCTCGGGAGGTCCATTTGCTAAGGATTTTGCTTTTTAAGCTTTCTCTTCAGAGCCTTGTTGAGGTTGTCTTACGCCCTTTTCTCCATCTCTAGCTGCTTTATTTGTCATCGGTAAGCTGTAACTTGTGCACGTAATCATTGATTCTATTCTGGAGTTCTTCGTTTGCTTTGCCGAGTTCTTTTAGCTTCTCATTCAAATCTTCTAGGATCTCCTCCTCCAAGTCTGTCAGTAGTGTCTTAAAATTGTCGCCCACTCTTTTATTTTCTTCCATTTCTTGCGGGCTTGATAAAGGAACCTGAGACCAAATACATACAGATAAGTATGAAGTTTACTACCCCCTAGTAAACTACTTTTTTCACAATCAGGAAAAAAAAATGTGACTTACTACCCCCAGTAAATGTTTACTAGGGGTAGTAAACTATGCCAAACAGGTTTACTACCCACAGTTAACTATGCCAACAGTCAACTATTGATTTAGAGATGATTATACAGTTTACTGCCCCTAGTAAACTTGATATCATACACTACTTATGCAATGAAAAGTGAAGTTTACTGCCCCTAGTGAACTATTACTAGGGGCAGTAAAGTATGCCAATGCACTTTTATTTCATTCATTTTTCAGACTTACCCATTCTTCAAAGCTCGGGGTGCCATGTTCGTCTGGGGTGCCATATTCCTCTGATCCGGAAGTGCTTTCTTCCTCATCCTTCCATGGACCTTGAGCAACCAGTTCCTATTTTTTGCAAAAATAAGATTTGTTCAGTTTTTCAGAAACAACATCTAAGTACAATGCTGTATAATATTTGGAAAACCAAAAACCAATTTTTACCTCAAGCTTTTTC
>NW_004442320.1:0-1588 GCF_000184155.1 Fragaria vesca subsp. vesca
ACACTACTACTCTCTCTCTCTCTCTCTCTCTCTCTCTCTCTCTCTCTCTCTCTCTCTCTCTCTCTCTCTCGCACAAGCCCAGATTCACCAAAATCAAGCTTCGAATCGTCGAGCTTTCGTCGAAACAGTCGCTTGTTCTCGTCGGACCGAATTGCTTTCGTCGGGACAGTCGCTCGTTCTCGCCGGACCGAATTCAAAGGCAAGAACTACCAAGACGAACAGGTAAACAAATCTCCAATTCCGAATTACATTTCATTATTATGCTTGTAATTCGACTATTTAAGACACGAATGATGATTTTGAAGCTTGATTTAGAGATTTAAGAGAAGAAAGTGAAAGCGAAAACCTAGGGTTTTTTTTTCAGAATTGGAAAATGTTAGAGATTCAGATTAATGTTCTTTTGTTGTTCAATTTTGTGTATGATGTTCTTTTGTTGTTCAATTTTGTGTATAGAGTGTTAAAATGCAGAAAAGGGGATTGTTGTGTTGATTACCGATCCCCAATAATCAATTCCTGGGGGGTAGTAATCAGTTAAGTATGACAAAACCACATTGATACAAGCCCCTTTGATATATTTTTGAATTGTAATTGTTGATTTGAAATTGTTGTGTTGATTATTGAGCACAAATAAATACTTACTGGGGGTTAGTAACCAGTTACTAGGGGTCAGTAACTGGTTATTAGGGGTCAGTAATCAACTTATTAAGGGTCTGTAATATTGGTGAGTGCTTAGTAACTAACAATTTAACATCTATATATGCAGAATGGGGAAACAAGTTGTTAGTTCCTCCTCTGAGGAAGATGCTGAACGGAGTAGTGGTTATGAACAACCTTCAATCTTCTTAGACGAAGTCATAGGAGAAAAGTTTAAAAAAATAAAGAAGCAAAGAAGGAAGTGACCGGAAAATGGTCATTCAGGAAAACAATAATGATGAAGAAACAACTGAACATTACTACCTTGAGGAAAAAGCAGCTGGCAAGAAAAGGAAATCACAGGGACCAAAAAAGAACAAGGAGAACAAGAAGCAAAAAACTGCCACAAAGTCTGTTCCTGAAGAAAATTCAGAAGAAGAAGATGATGCAGAGTTGAAGATAAAGGTCCAGCAGCAGAAGTGTGCTCTTCATTCGTTCTACGTATTGATGCACAGATACAGGGAGAAAATCCCTCAAAGAACGTGGGATTTGCTGGCCCAAACAACATTTTGGGATACAATTGATGTGTTCAAGAATGAGAAGCTGACTGAGAGACAAGTGAAGAAGCATGAGTTGGATTTTGAACTTATAATGAAGCATTACAACAAAGAAAAAACAAGTTTATCTTTGGGGAAATTGAAGCAGAGATCACAGTAGATGACGTCTATTCCCTATTCCACATATCTACAGAAGGGGAGGTGGTGGATTTGAAAAACAAGCCTCCGAGGAACAAATGGCCAGACTCTAAATATTTTGAAAAGGGTAGGATATCCAAGGACAACATCAAGAGGCCACAGCTTGAGACTGAGTTGAGTGCTAAGCTTAATAAGCCCGAGAAGAATCAAGATGCAGAAAAATAGCATCCCTGATCCTAATGTATCTGCTTGCAGTGTTC
>NW_004442321.1:0-1086 GCF_000184155.1 Fragaria vesca subsp. vesca
TCGAGCTCCAAAACTCGCCGGTTCGGATTCGGTGTCGATCGAATTTCTCCTTCCTCAGGTCACCATTTTGGTGAGTTTCTATATATGGATAAGTTGAGTTTGATTAGTACTACATTCCTCTAGAATTTGGTAGCTCGATTCGGTGTGTGTGAGGAGAATCGAATATTTGAAGTTTTTAGGGGTTTTAAAAATTTGAGGATTTTTATATTTTGATTCAATTGACCTGTTTATGCTTAGAATTGGGTTTCGACTTCTTCTAGAAAGTTGTTCGAAATGTTGAGAGGAAGATTCTGTCAAATTTTGGTGGTGATTGGAGGTGGCCGAAAGTTTCTGCTAGTTTTTTTTTTAAAACCAGCAACTTTAGCCGACGATATTTAAAGGTTTATTCGTCGGCTATAGTATTTTTAAATTTTTTATAAGGTTTAGCCGATGAATTATGGCATATTTCATCGGCTATAGTTATTTTTAAATTTTTTATAAGGTTTAGCCGACGAAACAGACTATATTTCGTCGGCTATAGTTATTTTTTAAATTTTTATAAGGTTTAGCCGACGAAACAGACTATATTTCGTCGGCTATAGTTATTTTTTAAAATTTTTTATAAGGTTTAGCCGACGAAACATACTATATTTCGTCGGCTATAGTCTGGGAAAAATTTTTTTATTACAGACTTTAGCCGACGAATATCTTAATTGTTTCGTCGGCTAAAGTCTGGGAAAAAAACCGACGACATGTTTTTCTTCGGCTAAACTGCGGGACTATAGCCGACGAAATTTTTTTTTTCGTCGGCTAAAGTCATCACAAACGACCTTTTCCTGACGAAATCTTAGCCGACGAGCCACTTAGCCGACGAATTAAGCTAACAGGCCAACGAAAATTTTTCATCGGCTAAAGTGCTTGTCCTGGTAGTGTGGGTCTAGGGTTTAGGGTTTAAAAAGCAACAACAAACCCAAAATTGTCTTTAACAAAATAGTTGATGTAATTTTTCCTTAGTAAAATCTAAGTGTCAATATTTGATTGGAATATAAGACTACGTCATACTGCCACGTGGTCCTTCATAGCGCTGAAATTTTTTTTCCATATAGT
>NW_004442322.1:0-2560 GCF_000184155.1 Fragaria vesca subsp. vesca
TAAATGGTGATTTCATTCTTTTGTGGATTTAAATGATGATTTTTTGTTTTTTTTTTGTGGATTTAAATGATGATTTCATTGTTGTTACTTTGTTTGTATATATAAATGACTTTTAATGACGTCTATTTGTACATTGTTTGTTTTATAGGGTAATGGCGCCATCCAAGAAGTCTACACCAACGAAGTCAAAGAAGGCTGCATCAAACAGGACAACTGGTTCAGCTTCAGCTACCATATCCACTGTATCGAAAAGGAAGAAATCTAAAAATCATGAGGAGGAATCAGAAAAGGGCCTGAAGCTATTGAAGCGTAATTGTGTGGCAATGAAGAGGATTTAAAGAAGTAGAAGCTTAAAACAGAAGAGAGTGGTTCAGTTCAACCGAACAGGGACTCCATATGGGAAGGCGGCGACAGAGATGAAATCATATATTGGTGTCTTAGCCTGTCGGAAGATTCCCATAGTAAGGACTACTTGGAGAACTGCCAGCAAAAAAGTGCCTAGAGGGGTTACTGCTGAGGAAAAAGAAAAAATCTGGGAACGTGTGCAGGTATTTGAATTCTTTAGATAAACGTTATAGGCTTTTGAACTTTTTTTTGTCTTCCTACACTTAAATGATATGTTTTTACACACAAGGAGCATTTGTTATTGGAAATGAAAGCAAAAGAGTTGTAATGCAATCAGCTGCTGCAAGATGGAGAGAATTCAAGTCTCGTCTGACAAAAGTATACATTGTGCCTTACTTGGATAAGCCAGAAATGCTGAAGTATCCTCCACAAGACTAAAAGTTCATCAATGCAGATCATTGGACGCAATTTGTGACTGAGAGGACTAAGCCGGCATTTCTTGTAAGTAGTTAAGCGAACAGTGTTATTAATTACTAATCAAGTGTTTTATTACCAGGGTCCCTCATCAGTGCATATGTCTACTTGATCAGGAATTGCGTAAGACTCAACAGGCACGCCGCAGGATGAACAAGTATCCCCACCGACTGTCTCGCAAAGGCTACGTTGGGCTGGTGGCAGAGTTGAAGGCAAAAGCCGAGCCGACACAAGCCGAGCCGGTAAGTCTAGCATATTTGTTTATATTATGTAAAATGAAATGGTTGATCTAAATGCTAGGAGCAAATTTAATTATGACGTTTTGGTAACAAGTGCTTATAAATGCCAGGAAGAGGCTTCAACAATAACGGATGAAGATGAGTTGTACGACAGGTGTGAGACATGGATTACTGCACGTGTTACAAAGGAGGGCAAATTTGCAGATGAAGAAACATAGAAGAAGGCTGAAGAGATAGTGAGTGCATGCATTTTACTAAAGTTCATTGTGGACAGATTTCAATTGTGATGCTAAATTTTAATTTTGTGAACAGATTGAGTTGAAGGAGAAGGTTTCTACTGGAGAAACTAGCCTAAGTGGGTATAATGATGTCTTGGAGAAGGCTTTGGGGAAGGAGTATGGTGGCCGAGTGCGAGGGGTTGCCGGCTTTGTCAACCCAACAACCTACTTTCACCTCCCTAGACGTACCAGCAGACAAAGCATAGAAGAAACGATTAAAATCAGCCTGGAAAAAGTATTGGCTGAGCAAACGGCAAAGATCATAAAAGAGACAAGGAAGAAAACAATTGAAGAAAACAATGCATTTTGGGCCATGAAGTTTGAAACTTACAAGTCACAGTTTGTTCCAGTTAATGGTAATGGGGGACAAGCTGGTAGTAGTCCAGCTGGACTAGAGAAGCCCATCCCACCTGTTTCTGGGCAAGCTAGCTGTTCAAACACCGCTGATCTCTTTGAAAATGATATGCATGACCAAGTGCAAGCCCCCAATGCACAAGCTGAAATTGAAGAAGTCACTGGGAAGAATATCAAAGGCCAAGTTGAAGTGAATGGCCAAGTGGAAGGGAATGACGAACCTGGGGTGAAGTCAACCTTAATTTTCAAGTGTCTTGAAGCAATGGAGGTGAACGAAGTTGCTAAAAAGAAAACTTCAAACAAGAGAAGGCGGTGCGAACCCAAGTTTACGCAACCTGAAGAAGTGTTTGGTCAGGAGATAGCAGAGACTGATTGCAAGACAGCCGAGGAAGATGTACTTTTGAAAACTAGTGATGCTGATACGCAAATTAAATGACCAAAGGTATCAAATATTGTTGCCTAAACTTTTTTATTCCTTGAGTAAGATATATAGCAAAGCATTACTGTTTAACATGTAAATTCTGTTATTACTACATCTCTCAGGTAACTTGTGAGGAAGTTCCGGTGATGTTGGCATTAGGTTCACTTGATAACATTGTAGCTACAGGCACATCAATGAAAACTGATGACCCAGATGAACTTTGTCATTGTTATCCATTAGGGGACCAAAATGTACGTGTCTCGATAGAGATAGCAAAGCAGGAGTACGCCAAAGTTCCATTTCCTGTGGGCGATGATATAAAAACTGTTAGACAAGCCATGGGGAGTTGGATAGCATGGCCGGACCATCTTGTTATCTATACACCTATCTCACCATTGGAGGTAAGTATTATTAGAATTGTAATCCAGTATTTCATAAGGTAGGTTGAA
>NW_004442323.1:0-1011 GCF_000184155.1 Fragaria vesca subsp. vesca
GAACCATAGCATGCATATTATTTCAAATAAAAGTCCACTCACTAATTAGGCCTAAGCCTGATGTCGATCTGGGGTCTCGTCTGCTCGAGCCTCCTCACGTCCTGTTCCAAATATAATATTAATTTCCCAACCAATAATCCAATATTTAATCAAAATAGGCAAAATTACCCGAGAGCCATAATTACGCTCATCATTGCCTAACTTCGATATTCTTACATCGAAACAATCCGAACTTAAATATCATACTCAATAGTCGTAAATACAACCTCTCCAAAATACAACTTAAATCTTACGGCCGGATTCTACATTAATTAACCGCCAAAAATACCAAACTTCGGAAATTCACAAACCTATCCAAATCTCATCCAAAAATTCCATAATTCACTTCAATAATATCCCCTTAATATTCTACATCAAAAACCATAAAAATCTCCTAACCGGCGGCGGCGCCGCCGGCGGCTCCGCCGGTAGCGGCGGCCGGCAGCCGTTTTCCGGCGACCTGCAAATGCTACCAAATTTTAACAGAATCTTCCTCTCAATCTCCTCTACAACTTTCATGACTAACACATCACCCAATTCCAAGCCTAACTAGGCTAATCGAACGAAAACAACTTAAAAGCCTAGAAATTTCAACTCCACATTTCTCCTTACCTAGCTCAAGAGGGAGGGAGCTGCTTGGAGGGGTTGTTGCACGGGAGGAGGGCTACAAAACCGTACCAAGCTTGCCCGGATTGGTGGCCGGAGGAGGAAGTTCCTGCGAAGGGAAGCTCGGGGCAGCCTAGCCTTTCGGGCGGCACCGCTCACTCACGGCGGAGCTAGAGCTCCTCTCACCGGTCCAGGAAGGCTGCTGGGTTGGAGGTCGATCGATTGGAACCGGTGCGGCGGTCTGGGGCGGCCGGACGGCGGCGAACGGCGGTGGTGAAGTTTCCCGGGTGGAGGGAGAAGAAACTCGGGTGGGAAGAGAGAAAATCGGGAGAGAGGGAGAAGAGAAAGAAGAAGAAATGGGTTGGG
>NW_004442324.1:0-1041 GCF_000184155.1 Fragaria vesca subsp. vesca
GAGGTCAAGGAGGAGGATTTGTCTCGAGTGATAAGACTCGTGGGTTAGGACTTGAGTTCGGTTCGAGTCGGATAATGTTATTTCATAAGTTACTAAGGTTAACGTTTTGTTAATAGGTGACTTGTGGTGTGGTTTTGTGTTATATGCTTGTGTTGTGCGTGCGAAGATGCAGTTGGATTTGAGGTGAGTAACATCTCACTAAGGTCCACTTTCGGACCCATCATTTATAATTATTATGATGTTGATTTTGAAGATGATTATGATGATGATTGTGATGTTGATTTTGATATGATGATGATGATGATAATTGTATGATGATGATGAAAATGTTGATGGAAATGTTGATGATATGATGATCATGATGATAATTATTATGATGACGATGGTAATAGGTTTGATTGATGATTATGATGCTATTTTTAATATTGTGAGTAAATCTCACATGGGTTCTTAAGAAACCAAATTTATTTTATAATTTTGTTATGGTTAGATGTGAAGTTGTCCTTAAAGGAAAAATGATTTTTGTTTTAAAAATAAATGAGCTTGATCGTCAACGACTCATGGGTAAGTGAAAATATGTTTTCTGGTAAAATAAAATCTTTCAAAAGGACTTCCGATCATGTGATTTGTGATGCTGAAATATGGTTGTTGATATTTTTATTCTAGTGAGAATATCTATGTCTTTGTTATATAAATATATTTAGGTGGAAAGATATAATTTATGAAGTGCTCTTGTGCTGTTGTTGATGATATTTTTATATTGTGAATTGTTGTTTAAATAGTCAAACCGGGTTCCAAGCCTTTAATCGGGTGATTGGTTACGGTTATGATATTATTATTTTATGATTTGATAAGTGTTATGACGTGAGAGTAATAGAATGTGTGCCTTAGTGGTGATGGTGTGCATTAGATTAGGAGCCTTTGTAGTGGACCGGAAACCAAGCCTTGGCCGGGTGATTGGTTACGGTCAGTATAAAGCTCTAGTCTGTCAATCGGTACTTCATGGGGGATGACTAAGTGTTGACGAACCCATGAGTACGC
>NW_004442325.1:0-1666 GCF_000184155.1 Fragaria vesca subsp. vesca
TCGAAGCAGTGTATTGTAGATAATCATCAACAGCTTTCACAGTCGATTTTGTCTCAACTTTAATCTTCATTACGTCCATCACACTTTCAAGAACGGTCTTCTGACAACCGGGGTACACAGGGGTCTGTTGGAAAGCAAGCAGTTTGTTGTACTTGTCAATACCAGCAGTGTTGACAGCTCTAGGGAAGGGCTGCATCGGGTCAGGCATATACTGTCCTTGAGCGCATACATCGTTCTCATAAGGAAACATGTCGTTGATGAAGGCCGTTGTTCGATCGTTGGATGTACTGCCCGTCTCAGAAAATTGCTCATGATCATGCAGACCCCCTGATGATGTTTCACCGTGATATAACCAACATGTGTACTTCTCCCATAACCCGTTACTCTTCAGGTGCTGCTATATTTTGTCAATCTCAAATCGATGCATATCGCTGCGACACTGACATTTCGTGCACGGGCAATAGAAAATTGTATTCCCGTTAGCATTAGCCAGCGCATATTCCAGAAAACTCATAACTCATTTACCATATCTTTTGTCCCATTTTGGAAGCGAAATCCAACTCTTATCCATATATATCCTGAAAATATAACAAAATATATATGTATAACGCTAGCTAATTATTAATTAAATTTCATGCCATATATAAAATCTCAATTCATTTAGTATATATATATATATTAATTAACAAATTGATAACAAATTAATTAACACACACACATATAAATATACTTAATAATTACATAACAATATTATATATATCAACATCATCACAAAATCATCATCAACAACTTCATACCATCAACACAATATTATAAATTAATTAACATATATATATATATATATATCTACTACTAATTATTAACACAACATATATATTATCAAATCATCAACCAAATCGATCAACTCATAACAATATTATATATCAACATCATCACAAAATCATCATTAACTCATATCATCAACACAATATTATAAATTAATTAACATATATATATATATATATATATATCTACAACTTATTAACAACAACTTCATATATATTATCAAATCATTAACCAAAATTGATCAACACATATATATACATCCAACGTACTCAAATTCTATCAATTCAATCACACTCAAAATCGATAAACTCAAATAAACTCAAAATCAACATATATATACATATGTACATACGTACGTACCTATATATAGCTCCATGACAGATTTCGACAACACCCAAACTTTTTCTCCCGTTTTTTTCTTCTCCCGTTTTTTTTTCCCAGATGAGCTGCTGTCCAGATCTGCAAATATAAAGAGCTTTAGCCGACGAAATCTAAAGAATGTTTAATGTCGTCTGCTAAAGTCCACAGACTATAGCCGAACGAAAAAAATTCTTTATCCAATGAAAATTTAATTTCGTCGGCAAAAGTTAACTATAGCCGACGAAGGAAAATTTCGTCGACTAAAGTCTTTCTTCTAGTAGTGTACTCTAAATGCATGACACATGTCTATTTTTTTAACTCACCTAATCATTATTAACAATATAAATTACTTATTTAATTTAAATTTAAGAGGTTGGGCATTTAGGGTTTAGGCCTTTAAGATTTTGGGTTTAGGTTTTAAAGTTGGGTGTGACTATTTCCACCCCTACTAAATACTCAGTTTACCCCACGCCTTATTTTT
>NW_004442326.1:0-1411 GCF_000184155.1 Fragaria vesca subsp. vesca
AAAAAGAATTGAAAAGAGTTAAAAGAAAAAAGGCGCGCAGTGGCAGCAGGGTGATGATTGACGGAGCAGTCACACGTCGGCCACTTGTACGGCGGTGTTCGAGTTTACGAGTCCCTAGGGCGAAAGGAATAACAAGACTTTTGGCAGTAAAAGTTAAAAGCAGAGGAGGCTGGGTCATTGTTTTTGGAACTTATAGGAAGATTCCTTGGGAGTTTGGGCAATAGGGCCAGGGTTTCAGGGAAGGAATAAACTTTTCTTCTCTCTCAACGGATGCTACCGTTGGCACTATTATTGCTTGTTTGATTTTTTTTTTTTTCACCATCGAAGTTGAAGATAGAATTTGATGCTTGATCAAAAGAGTGCAATATTAATTGTTGACTACGGACAAACATTGTTTCAACTGCTGTCACGGAACCAGGAATTAGAATCAGGTGTGTTAAATCACTAGTAGAAATAAAGACTTAAGTGACGGGAATAAATAGTCGCTTAAATGCTAATTTTTATCGCTTAACAACTTAAGCGACGAAACTGGCGTCGTTTAAGATTCGTCGCATATGGCGCGTCTCATAGGTACTTAAGCGACAAAAACATATAATCCGTCGCTTAAGAAACGAACCAAGCGACGAGATTATTTTTGTCGCCCCACACCTAAGTGACGAAATAATTTTGTCGCTTAAGATGTTCAGCGACGTCTGTTTTTTCTGTCGTTTTACGTTTAAGCGACGAAAATTGTCAGTTTAGCGACGCTCCTTTTTTTGTCACTATATCTAATGCGACGAATAATTAACTGAGGCGACCACAAATATGTGTCTCTTAAGTTGGTCAGCGACGTATATTCTTTTGTCGTTTTATGGTTAAGCGACGAACCTGTTTAGTTTAGCGACGAGATTTTTTGTCGCTCCATTTAATGCGACGAACTTTTTCCGTCGCTATAGCCTTATGCGACAAAAGACGTTTTGGCCTGTCAACTTTTTAGCGCCTAATTTTTTACTCTTAAGCGACGAAAGATGCTTATTTTGTCGCTTAAGAGTAAAAATTAGGCGCTAAAAGTTACTCTTAAGCGACAAAATAAGCATCTTTCGTCGCTTAGGTTTTAGTTTTTTTTGAAAAAAAAAAATAAATATTTTTATTATTCAGAGAGAGATATTATAATAACTTAAAAATATATTCCTGTAAGTTTTTAAATAATTAATTCCTGTAAAACCAAAATAAATTAACCGAAATATTTATATTAATAATAATAAAGTTATCGTACCAACCAAATAAAACTAACTAATATTGTTTGTATAATTATTTAAACTAGAAAAGTCTACTGATTTCCTAAACTAATCTGAGAAGTGTCAAAGCCCCTATCATCATCGTCGTCTCGAGGTTGTTGGCTTGGGACCGAGGGTGAACACATAGGCTGTAG
>NW_004442327.1:0-1298 GCF_000184155.1 Fragaria vesca subsp. vesca
TTTAGGAAGTGTATATATTTTTTACTATTTTTTAAATTGAGTTTGCATTTTTTGTATTTTGTTGGCCTTCATTCAAATTAATATTTAAATAGGATGAGCGGTAATATTAGATCGACGAAGGGTTCGAAGGGCCAAAGGTCCGTATCGTCTGAGGGAACCTCTAGCAACCCTCAGACGTCGTTTCAGGGCCTCATGACAGCTAGACATGCGAGCCTTCTGCAGACGGCGCAGAGGCAACCGGAGGTGCCCCCTTCATCGAGGCAGCGGGGCTTCCCTCATTCCTCGAGGCAGTTGTTTGCTCAGCCTCAGACGGAGGTGTCTGCACCCCGTATGTCTGAGATACACCGGGCGCCCACTCCAGCTCCTACTTCTTCGGATAGTGGGTCATCTGGGGTACAAATGCCGCCGCCTCACCTATTCCTTCCGCGGATGATACCGGCCATACCTGTAGTCGATGACTCAGGGATGCCGATTTATCCACTGCCCCCGCCAGTGGCTCCATCAGCGGCGTACCGATTCGTGCATTTTGATACGCCTCTTATTTCCGCGAGGGTATCATCATCGGAGGCGGAATCCGTCGCGTCCGCCTCCTCGCCCTCAGGTAATGAAAGATGAATGATGTGTTTTCTTATAATTCTCCGATTTTAATAATCAATTTGGTTATCATGTGATAGGCACCGTCGGAGCGAAGCCGGCAAAAAAGAAGAGAGGCCCCGTCACAGGGAAGGCTCTCGAGAAGATCGTCGGTACCTCAGGGAGGATTGTCATCGGTACTGACGGGGATGGCGACGTAGTATCGGGCGGGAAGTCGAGGACGTACTCCGGCCGTGTGGGAGCGCTCATTAGGGATAGAGTCCCTATGTTGTGGTCAGACTGGGGCGAGGTCTCGCAGGAGGTTAAGGACATGGTCCACAACGCGATGTCGGTCAGTTTATAAAATGCCTGAATAATATTATGTATTACATTGTAGATTTCTGGAAAAACTAAACTAATAAACTGTTAAATGCAGGCGTGGTTTGAGGTTCCCGAGCCCTTGAAGAGCAGCTGGACGGACTTTGTGCATGGGGGAAGGTACGTTGGGAAATTAATGAAAAAACAAAACTGTATGTCATATTAATAATATTTCTAATATTTTTGTTGTATCTGTAGGTACAAGGAGTGGAAGAACGAGTTGCGGACCCATTGGACTACGCACGGGAACGCACGTTCTGCTACCCCTGCTGAGTTCCAGTACAGAGAGTACGAGTGGCTTTGGCTTCTGACATCAGAATTCAACGACCCTCGTAAACAGGTATTTA
>NW_004442328.1:0-1100 GCF_000184155.1 Fragaria vesca subsp. vesca
ACATGAAGAAAGACTGCAACGGATTTAAAGCATTGTTAGTCAAAAACCAGGTTAGATTAACTAATCTCTGTAATCGTTTAGAAACATTTTCATTAGAAGTTAATTTTGTTAACATTGAGCCCCATACTTATTGGTTAGACTCAGGTATATATAGTAGTCCCTTACACATTACTAATACAATGCACAGATTCATAAAAAAGAGAAAACCAAGGCGTGATGTATTAACAAGATTTGTGTTGGCAATGAGACGCGAGTTGCAGTACTCAAGGCTATAGGAACTTTAAGATTGGATTCAGGCTTTGGATTTTTTGTTTTTGATAGTGTTTATTACATTCCCTCAATGAAGAGGTATGTGCTTTCTGTTAGTCTTTTGGTTAAGTCTAGATAGGTGATGTTTTTTTATTAATAATAGATAATAGTGGAAAGAAGATTATGAAGGATTCTCTTAATTAACTATATGAACCAGTAATAACTTAAGGGCATATATACCTACGTTGTCGATTGTCATATCTGCTAACTGGTTTGATATCTCTGCAGCATTAATCTTCTCACCTTCTCTAAGTTTTCCGGGCAGACGTGGGCTGAGCCTCCTAGTTAGTTTGGGTTCTAAACCCTTTTCAAGAAAAAAAAAAAAAGAAAAACTTCTCTAAGTTTAGACACCATATATCCATGGCTGAACGTCTTGTTGTAGCGAAAGTTCTTGTATGCACCAAGGTATAAGTGAACCAAGTGTCAAAATTTAATCTCAACCGTTCATTAAATCTAGCTTTTACATGGCACTAACACCGATATTAACACTGTTAAGAGTATTAAAAAAATGAATAATGGTCAACACAGTAAAACTCATAAATGCTAATATTCAATTGATCAAATTTACCCTGCTTGGATATGCGGACGAATGATGGAAAGTCCATAAGTGCAAGGACTGTTTATTGGGTGCCTGGTTCAAACAAGGAACAATGATCTAATTTATTTTTAATTTATTTCCTTAAATGAACTTCGTTAACACCTTATTGCAAACTACAATAATTACATTACAAAAAGTTGAAATTAAAGTATCTTATTTTCTATTGACTTTTATAATTTTAGAAACTTATTAT
>NW_004442329.1:0-1362 GCF_000184155.1 Fragaria vesca subsp. vesca
GTTGTTGTATGATGTATTTTGTGATGTATGTTGATATATATAATATTGTTATGTAATTATTAAGTATATATATATGTGTTAATTAATTTGTTATCAATTAATTGTAGTACGTAGAATATATACTAAATGATTTGAAATTTTATATATGGCATAAAATTTAATTAATAATTAGCTAGCGTTATACATATATATTTTGTTATATTTTCAGGATATGGATAAGAGTTGGATTTCGCTTCCAAAATGGGACAAAAGATATGGTAAATGAGTTATGAGTTTTCTGGAATATGCGTTGGCTAATGCTAACGAGAATACAATTTTCTATTGCCCGTGCACGAAATGTCAGTGTCGCAGCGATATGCATCGATTCGCGATTGACAAAGTATGGCAACACCTGAAGAGTAACAGGTTTTGGGAGAAGTACACATGTCGGTTATATCACGGTGAAACATCATCAGAGGGTCCGCATGATCATGGGTAATTTTCTGAGACGGGTAGTACATCCAACGATCCAACAACGGCCTTCATCAACGACATGTTTCCTTATGAGAGCGGTGTATGCGCTCAAGGACAGTGTATGCCTGAGCCGATGCAGCCCTTCCCTAGAGCTGTCAACACTGCTGGTATTGAAAAGTACAACAAACTGCTTGCTTTCCAACAGACTCCTGTATACCCCGGTTGTCAGAAGACCGTTCTTGAAAGTGTGATGGACGTAATGAAGATTAAAGTTGAGACAAAATCGACCGTGAAGGCTGTTGATAATTATCTACAATACACTGCTTCGATGCTGCCCCACGGTCATCGTCTTCCTACCACTCATCATAAGGTCCGATGTATCCTGAAAGATCTTGGGCTTTCCTACATCAAGATCCATGCATGCAGATATGATTGCGTTCTCTTCTGGGGTAAAGATCCAGAAGGGAATGACCTTGGTGGCCTTGACGCATGTCCGGTATGTCACACTAACAGGTATAAGCTGACTCCTGCAGGCAATAGGAAACCTGTGAAGGTACTTTAGTATTTCCCGTTGAGGGATAGGCTGGAGCAGTTGTACATGTCTTCACACACGGCTGAAGCTATGAGATGGCACGCTGATAGGGAATTGCATGACGAAGATACCCTTATACACCCTGCTAACGGGGAGACTTGGAAGCATATAGACACGGAGTTTCCTCATTTTGTGTCAGAGGTCCGAAATGTGAGGCTCGGGCTCTCATTCGACGGGTTCAACCCTTTTAGCAACATGAGTCTTCAATACAGTGTATGGCCGGTGATTTTGGTACCGTACAACCTTCCTCCATGGATGTGTATGAAGAAGGATACAATATGTTGAGTTTGTTGATTCCGGGGCCCGGTTATCCAGGG
>NW_004442330.1:0-1382 GCF_000184155.1 Fragaria vesca subsp. vesca
TAAATTTTCCTTGGAGGTGGTCCCCGCAGGATTTACTTCGGGTTTTAGGGTGAAATTCGGGGTGGGTCCTGACAGAAATTTTGCAGAGATGATCTACACAATATTATCTAGATACTAGACGGTGGAGATGAGGAAATTCGATCGAAAAGTGGTGCAAAAATGGAAATCCGCACGAAAACCATTGGTGCAGACGTCCGCAGCCGAGAAGAGTTGTATATATATATATATATTGTCACATCCCGACCCTTATATTTTTACCTTATTTACTAGCGTGATTATAATAAGAATTTTACCGTCTCGATCATTGAGTAAATAGTTTAATTGGTCCCTAGAGGGGTTTCGGGGACGATTATGTGCGGAGGATTATTCGTATGAGGAAAATACGACTACGGTAAAAATGGTAAATTTTAGCTAGTAAAAGGTAATTTTTATTCGGGTATTATTTTTCGGGGTGTTTTTATTTTGGAAGTTTGGGTTTAAAAGGGGTGTTGGGTCGGCTGGGCCGAGCCCAACCCATTTCTTCTTCTTTCTCTTCTCCCTCCCTCCCGATTTTTCTTCTCTTCTCACCCGATTTTCTTCTCTCTACACCCACCGGTTTTCCGGCCGCCCTCCCGCCGCCGTCCGACCTCCGTTCGCCACCGGACCGGTCCCGTTCGGTCGGTCTCCCTCCCAGCAACATTTCTAGACCGGTGAGAGGAGCCCTAGCGCCGCCGTGAAGGAGCGGTGCCACCCGTAAGGTCCGACTGTCCAAACCTTCACTTCGCCGGAACTTCCTCCTCCGGCCACCAATCCGGGCAAGCTTGGTATGGTTTTGTAGCCCTCCAACCCAGCAACCTTGCCCTAAAAGGACTCACTCCCTCTTGAGCTAGGTAAGGAGAAATTTGAAGTGGAAGTTTTATGGTGTTTTTGATGTTTTTAGTCGATTGCCCTAGTTAGGCTTGGAATTGGTGTTTGTGCTAGTTATGAAAGTTGTAGAGCTTGATGAGAAGAAGATGCTGTTAAAATTTCATAGGTTTTGGAGGTCGCCGGAATTGACCTCCGGCCGCCGCTGCCGGCGGAGCCACCGCCGGTTGGGAGATTTTAATGTTGTTAAATTTGGAATATTAAGGGGAGTTTATTGAAGTGAGTTATGGAATTTTTGGATGAGTTTTGGATAGGTTTATGAATTTCCGAAGTGTGGTATTTTTGGCGGGTAATTAATGTAGAATCCGGCCGTTGGATTTAAGTCGTATTTTGGAGAGGTTGTATTTACGACTGTTGAGTATGATATTTAAGTTCGGATTGTTCCGATGTAAGAATATCGAAGTTAGGCAATAATGAGCGTAATTATGGCTCTCGGGTAATTTTGCCTATTTTGATTAAATATTGGATTATTGGTTGGG
>NW_004442331.1:0-4541 GCF_000184155.1 Fragaria vesca subsp. vesca
GTCCACTCACTCTAACGTTATTAAATGTTTTCCCCTGGGCCCTTCGTTTTAAATTGCCCAGTCTGCAGAGTTCGGGTTGGATCTAGTAGGAGACGAGGCATAGTCACCCGCTTTTCGGCCAGTTTTCATCAGTAGGTTACCTGTTCAACCTACTTGTGTTTTCTTGCTTCCGCTTGTGTTTAGTAGCTCTGAATACTTTAGAATTTTTGTATATTATGGGATGTTCAGAAGTGTTAAATTAAGAGTATAATATGAAATTTTTCGAGTTAGGGTTGTCCATCTGCAAGGGAGATTTTCTTAATCTTTTCAGTAAATTTTCCTTGGAGGTGGTCCCCGCACGACTTATTCTGGGTTTCAGGGTGAAATTCAGGGTGGGTCGTGTCAAAATAGGTCGATATCGAGTTATTTAGAAGGATTGAAAAGGCTAAAAGTAGCAACAATCCCGAGTGCTGCAAAATTCTCGCGCAGAATGACTTTTGCGCATTAAAACAGTCATAACTTCGCCATTAAAATAGATATGGACAAACCGTAAAATGTTCTGAAAACTAGACTCGTAGAGGTTTCCAATGATATAAAGATCACTGTTTGGTTCGTCCAGAGCTGTTCACAAAGCTCAAACGAAGTCGCCTGTCCAGGGAGGACAGATTACTGTTTTTCACAGATTTGGCATTAGCGAAGCTTTTGAAGCTTGCCGGTGGCATTGAGGCATATGCTCAGCCACATGGACGTGTTGATGATCAAATCCAAGTCCAGAGAACCTAGAGGATTCGATTATGATGATGATCCGGTTATGGCAAGTCTTTAACGTCTTTTACAAGACGACAATTAGATTAATAGCATAGGGGGAATCCAAAATCAAAAACTTTCGGTAACTCCAAATTAAGTATGATCAGGCATGTTCGTGGAGGGTCGGTAGTGCGAGGCACACTTGAAACCATTATCTCCTTAATTTCGGAAAATTCTAAGACATCATACTAACTCGGATGAGCCTAGTTGAACAATTGATGAAGGAAAATCCGCTATAGGGTAAAAGACTTGAACAGGAAAACACGTTACTAATCCTCCTTAAGAGTCACGGCGCCGTACGTCACCTCCTCTAAGGGAGAGACCAAAGACAGCGTCGATGCCATGTTTTCTAAGGTAGATGGAAATGTTCATCTTATTGTAAATCAATTCGAACCATGTAGAGACAAGAAGAACTACAAAGAACTTTTATTAATGCGCTGAAAAGAGTACATCAGGGTCTTAAAAAAAATTGAGAAGAAAACTAAGCATGGCATTCTAATGATGCCTTATTACATCATGACTTGTAAAAAGGAAAACAATCTAGCCAGTGACATCAAAGTCAAGGGCATCAAAGTCAGAACATTGTCCATTGGGGTTTGCGACCTTGAAAGTGACGTTATTTTGAACTCCATTGTTTTCAGTGGAATTGACTTCCATCAATTCCTTGTATTTCTTGTATGCGGCAACAACATTTGCAAATGCGCGATGTCAGGACCCGTCCCGAATTTCACCCTGAAACCCGAAGTAAATCCTGCGGGGACCACCTCCAAGGAAAGTTTACCGAAAATTCGGCATAACCTCCCTTGAAAATGGACAACTCTTTCTAGAAATACTTGCATACACTTCAAAAGAAATCATCTATAATCCTTTACTCCTAGAGCCTTCGTGCTCCCCAAATCACAACCACCCAAAATTTACTAATCTAAACAAATTTCATATCCAACCATTTATTGGTTCAGAGCAACTATAATAGGAAGAAAGGAAACATAATAAATTAACAAGCGGAAGCTATATGATGACTATGTCTCATCTCCATGTACGCCCGACCTCAACTAAGCTAACCTGCAAGCTGGGCATTTTTAAAACGAAAAGCCTAGAGGAAAACATTTAAAAACGTTAGAGTGAGTGGACAAAAATAAATTAACGAATAAAATATTTATGTTTCCCCAAATCAATTTCCAAGGAAAAATCGAATGCATGCCGCAAGCGATAAAACTTTTATCTCATAAAATATCGAGCCTCTCAGACTCTATAATATATGTGTATTTACACACGTCCATACTCCCTATATAAATTCATGGGTCTATATAGGGCTACTACGCTTGCGTCCAACGCTCATGTCACGCCTTAATGCGGTGCTACACTACGTCATTAAGGTGGACAGACGGGTGTATAAATATGTGCACATACCCCCTATATGAATTAAACACTCATATAAGGCTACTACGCTCACGTCCAACGCTAACGTCACACCATAATGCGGCTATATGCTACGCCATTAAGATGGACAGACACATATGGCTAGCTAGCATTTATATACATACTCTCCTCAATATACATATTTATACTCACCGAAAAATCTCATTTTCGGTAACTCTCTAAGAGAAATAAAAGCGTCAAAATTAAATGACGTCAAAACTCCAACAATTTTAAATGCTCAACCAAAACCATAGCATGCATAATATTTAAAATAAAAGTTCACTCACAACTCTAGGCATAAGCCCGACGAAATCCAAATCGCTACTCCAGTGAGGTTTCCTCGAACCCTGGCACAAATATATAATTAATTTCCGAACTAAAAATCCAATATTTAAACAAAATATGCAAAATTAACCGAGAGCCATACTCACGCTCATCATTGCCTAACTTCGATACGGTCCACACCTCAACACTAAAACCAGCAGCCTTGACTACACCCTTCCATAGATTATACGACTTTAATCCAACAGCCAGATTCTACCTTATTAATCCACCAAAATTACCAAACTTCAGAAAATCACAAACCTATCCAAAACTCATCCAAAAATTTCATAATTCACACCAATAAACTCCCTTTAATATTCCACATTTAAAACCATAAAATTCTCCCAAACAACGGCAACAGCGACGGCCGGAGGCCGACTCCGGCAACCTCCAAATCCTACCAAATTTTAACAGTAACTTCCTCTCCACTCCCTCTACAACTTTCCTAACTAGTACAAACCCAAAATCCAAGCCTAGCTATGCCAATCGAACAGAAACATCAAAAACACCTTAGAACTTCCACCTCAAATTTATCCTTACCTGAAGCGAACCGGAGTGAGTCTTTTTAGGGCAACGCAGCTGGGTTGGAGACCTTCAAAACCGTACAAGGCTTGCCCGGTGCGGCGGCGGTTGGTGGCCGGACAGCGGCGGGAGGACGGCCGGAAAGTCGGGCAGCGGGTGGACTCGGGGGAGAGGAAGAACCAAGAAGAAAAAGAGAGAAGGGAGAAATGGGTTTTGGGCCTCCACCCAAACCGGTCCAACACCACACTTATACCCAACTCCAAAATTAAAACACCCCGAAAAATAATACCCGAATAAAAATTACCTTTTACTAGCTAAAATTCACCATTTTTACCGTCATATTTTACTCCTACTAATAATCTTCCGAGCATAACCGTCCCCGAAACCCCTTTAGGGACCAATTAAACCATAACCTTAATGACGGAGACGGTAAAATTCTTATTATAACCAAGCTAGTAAAAAAGGTAAAAATTTAAGGGTCGGGATGTGACACGCGACAACTTTTGAACCAGTGATCCTTGGACCCACATTTGTTGCATTGTCCATCAAAAGTAGAAGAACGAATATCGGCCAATTATGTATGTCAAGGAACCCCAAAAGAACACAGCAAACCAAGAGAAACAACCACAGAGATAAGACACAAATAACACAGATTTAAGGTGGTTCAGCAAAACCTTTGCCTACATCCACCGGCAGAAAACACTTCCACTATATTAATAATGGGTACACCAGAAAGAATAAGAAAACAAAGACTCTCACTTCTCTTCCTATCTCTCTCCTCTCTGCCCTCTCTCACCCTCTAACCGAGAATGGAACACAGTTTGCTCTTTGTCTCTGCGATACAAAACCTAGAGCTGACCCCCTCCTTATATAGCCATAAGGATATCAGATCTCTTCACCAAATAGGAAATCCAATCCTATTAGTGGTAGGCAATAATACCTCCTTCCTTCTATGTAATCAACAAGATTACAGGTACACCATCATCAATAAGGATTTACTTTCCTTATTGGAACACCATACTCTAAGACGAAACACCTTAAGAAAAACACATGGGCTGGAAACCCAACAATCTCCCCCTCCAAACCATGAGGGAGGAACACCGGCACGACTCCATTACCAGGAGTCCGCCCAAGCTCACTTGATGCAGAATTACGTGGTTGGAGCGTGCAGCTCCCCCTGATCGAACAACTCATCACCATGTCCCCAGTGGTGGAACAACCCTTGACCATCTTCTTCCTGGTCAGAATTAACCATTGGAAAAGGAAATTTGGGACATCTTTTCCAGAACGCCTTTCTTCCTTATATGGCCATCACTCTGGTGCCATACGCCCGAAGAAGTATCACCCATTGCACTCAAGTCATCTTTGTATACCAAGCTATGTGTCTTGTACAAGGAACAACACAGACCTCCTCTAGCAACCTCCAACGACCCATTCATAAGCTTCCACTTTCCATCACCAATATACTGGTGAAAACCTTGTCTGTCAAG
>NW_004442332.1:0-1369 GCF_000184155.1 Fragaria vesca subsp. vesca
TTCTTATAGTCCATTTTGTTCGACTGACCTCCAACAAACTTTCCGGCCGACGATCAGTGATGATTCTGGCAACCAAAAGCTATTACCACCGATAACAAAAGATACTACCACTAGCAACAAAAGCTACTACGACCAGCAAATAAAGCTATTACCACTGACAACAAAAGATACTACTGACAACAATAAAATCTACTGACACCAGCAAAGAAAGCTACTACCATTGACAACAAAAGATACTACTGTCGGTAACAAAAGCTACGACCAGCAAAGAAAGCTACTACCACTGACAACAAAAGATACTACCGACAACAATAAAAACTACTGTCACCAGCAAAAGAAAGCTACTACCACTGACAACAAAAGATACTACTATCAGTAACAAAAGCTACTTCCACCAACAATAAAAAATACTACCACTAGCAACAAAAACTATTACGGTGAGATTTCTGACAAAATCTGGCAAGGTCACAAAAGATATTATCGCTAGCAACAAAAGTTACTACTAAGCAAAACAAAAACTACTACCAAGTATCACAAAAACTACTATTACCAGCAACGAAAGCTACTACCAAGCAGAAAAAAAAACTACTACCAAGCAGAAGAAAAGCTACTACCAAGTAGAACACAAGTTATGAAAGCTATTTTTAGAGACCTACAAAACTATGAAATGTAAACGATACGACTAATAAAAATGTTACTACAATCAAGAGAATATAATAAATTCCATGGTACAAAAAGTATGAAGCCTTCTACATTGATATAGTCATGTACAAAGATTACATAAAACTACTAATGTAGTTCCAGAAGTCTACTACAATAGTTTTATAAAGCTACTATCAGTTTTCTATGGATGATACTTAACACTCATAGGCATACTTTGTAATACCCCGGAAATTTGATATTAGTTTCTAATTTTATTTAGGAATTTTTGAGTTAGAAGTTAGTGTGTTTTGAAGTTCGAAGGAAGAGCGGAAGGGTTCGGATGCGTAAATTGCCTGAACCGGTTTTATGGTTCTGAAGGGTCAAGAGTTGACTTTCTAATCCGTTGGGTTTCTCGAGAAACTTCCTTCACGAAAGTTGTAGAGCACGACGATACGAGTTCGTAGACACGTGGCACGTGTAAAACGGACTTCGTATGAGAAAGTTATGGTCAGCAGAAGTTGTGGCTTTTCGGGAATATTTAGGTTAAATAGGAAAATTTCGTCTTGGGTTCTCTTATTTTTCAGAATTCCTTTTCTTCCCCTTTCTTCTCTCTCCCTGACCCCGAGAGAACCCAAGCTTCCCAGCCGACCCGACCCGGACCCGGTTGACCCGACCCGGATTTTCCGGCCATCTTCGGCCGACCCAGGCGACAGCACCGTTCGGAGTC
>NW_004442333.1:0-2433 GCF_000184155.1 Fragaria vesca subsp. vesca
AAAAAAATAACTATAGCCGACGAAATATAGTCTGTTTACGTACGGCTAAAACCTTATAAAAAAATTAAAAAAATAACTATAGCCGACGAAATATAGTCTGTTTCGTACGGCTAAAACCTTTATAAAAAATTTTAAAAAATAACTATAACCGATGAAATATAGTATGTTTCGTCGGCTAAACCTTATAAAAAAATTTAAAAATACTATAGCCGACGAATAAACCTTTAAATATCGTCGGCTAAAATTGCTGGTTTTTGAAAAAAAAAACTGCAGAAACTTTCGGCCACCTCCAATCACCACCAAAATTTGACAGAATCTTCCTCTCAACATTTCGAACAACTTTCTAGAAGAAGTCGAAGCTCAATTCTAAGCCTAAACAGGTCAATTGAATCAAAATATAAAAATCCCCAATTTTAAACCCTAAAAACTTCAAATCTTCGATTCTTCTCACACACACCGAATCGAGCTACTAAATTCTAGGGGAATGTAGTACTAATCAAACTCAACTTATCCATATATAGAACTCACCAAATGGTGACCTGAGGAATGAGAAATTCGATCGACACTGAATCCGAACCGGCGGAGTTTTGGAGCTCGATTTATCTCTCACGGCGGCGCCACTCGATGCACCACCTGTCCAGCAATGAAGTAGAGACGACGGCGAAGCTTTTGGGACAAGTGTGGCGGTCTCCGGTGGCTTGACGGGGGAGCTAGGCCGACAAGAAAATCTGGCAGGCGAAATAGACTTCTTACCATCCACCTTCGGTAAAACTCCTATATAAAGAACTTTAGCCGACGAAATTCTTTATTTTCGTCGGCTAAACTCTTTTGAAAATTTTGAAAATTTTGGTTTGACTGCCAAAAAATTTTGCTTGAAAATTTTGAAAATTTTTGGACTTTAGCCGACGACTTTTCATATATTTTCGTCGGCTAAAGTCCTTTGAAAATTTTTCTCCAAATTTGGTTTACCGCCCAAAAATTTTTGACCTTAGCCGACGACTTTTTTAATATCTCGTCGGCTAAAGTCTATAAATTCACGAAAACGCTCATATCTCCCTTTATATTACATAGCTTGGTCAAACCTTCCACACGAAAAACTTTCACGTAGATGAGACGCAACCGCCTATATAAAAATTTTGAGACATTTGCCTTCCGACGATAGGGCTCCCCATAGGGAATAATAACGGTATATAGGGTTGACCGCTACTATCGGCACCGAGACTTTACCCGATTTACGTGATTTTTGAATCATAGCCGTATTTCACCATTCTGAACACATCTTATTTCACGAGATTTTTGATAATTTTGCTTCCTATATAGAGTTGGTTCACAAAGTTGTATAACCTACTAAACAAGTTATACAACATTAGTAGACATGTTGTGATTCCGATGACTAAAATTCACAAACCAAAATTCGACTGTCAGATATGATCATTATGACAAAAGATGTCTATGGTAAAAAATTCAACTGGATCCGACAACGTTAAGGACTCGATCGAAACGGTTAACCCTAATCCATCGTCACTTATCACACGAAAACGCTCATATCTCTCTCTATATTACGTGGTTTTGTCAAACCTTCCACACAAAAAACTCTCACGTAGATGAGACGCAACTGCCCATATAAAAATTTTGAGACATTTACCTTCCGACGATAGGGCTCCCCATAGGGAATAATAACGATAAATAGTAGACACGTTGTGATTCCGATGACTAAAATTTACAAACCAAAATTCGACTGTCCGATATGATCATTATGACGAAAGATTTCTATGGTAAAAAATTCAACTGGATTCGACAACGTTAAGGGCTCGATCGAAACGGTCAACTCTAATCGGAAATAAGAAAACTGCATTTTGAAGCCCTAAACGGACTCGGATGGCCAAAAAGGCCCATACATCATGGCATTAGCGATGAGTTTGACTCGTAGGGCCGTTGGGCTTCCGGAAAGGTATCACAATAGTCAATCGGACACCAAAAACCAAATCTGCAGCATAATGAATAGTAAGGGTAAATTGCATTGACCGCAACTATCGGCACCGAGACTTTACCAGAATACCGTGATTTTTCAACTGTAAACGTATTTCACCATTCTGGTCATATCTTATTTCACGACTTTTTTGCGTTTGAAGGTTCTACGTATAGTTTTTTTTCCCAAATGAGTTGTTGTCCAGATCTACAAATATAAGGCACTTTAGCCGACAAAATTAAGGCACTTTAGCCGACGAAATTATATTTTCGTCGGCTAAACTTTTAAAAATTTCGTCAGCTAAAGTTCACAGACTATAGCCGACGAAAAAAATTATTCAGACGACGAAATTTTAATTTCGTCGGCTAAAGTTGACCATAGCCGACGAAAATTTTTAATTAGCCGACGAAGGGAAATTACTTTAGCCGACGAAAAAATAATTCGTCGGCCTGGTTTTTTATTTT
>NW_004442334.1:0-2189 GCF_000184155.1 Fragaria vesca subsp. vesca
ACTATCCGAAGAAGTAGGAGCTGGAGTGGGCGCCCGGTGTATCTCAGGCATACGGGGTGCAGACACCTCCGTCTGAGGCTGAGCAAACAACTGCCTCGAGGAATGAGGGAAGCCCCGCTGCCTCGATGAAGCGGGCACCTCCGGCTGCCTCTGCGCCGTCTGCAGAAGGCTCGCATGTCTAGCTGTCATGAGGCCCTGAAACGACGTCTGAGGGTTGCTAGAGGTTCCCTCAGACGATACGGACCTTTAGCCCTTCGAACCCTTCGTCGATCTAATATTACCGCTCATCCTATTTAAAATATTAATTTGAATCAAGGCCACAAAATCAAAAAATGCAAACTCATTTAAAAAATGTAAAAAATATACATTTCAAAATAGAAAACAAATATATACATTTCCTAAATACTAAATACAAATATACACTTATTAAATAACAATATACACTTCCTAAATATACACTTCATAAATAAAAATATACACTTCCTAAATATACACTTCATAAATAAAAATATACTGTAACACCCTGACCCAGGTGTTAAAAATATAAACGATTAAAATAAATAAGGAAATCCTAATTCGAAAATGAGATAGGATCTCATAATCAAACAAAACGACAAACATTTTTGTCGCGTTTGGAACCTAAAATTTATTTTGTTAATTTGCGGCTGCACTCAAAACTTGATCGGGCTGCCTACGTACCCTTTTAAAGGGATCAAGCCACTCGTAGTTCAACATTTTATACTATCTAATATGCATCGGAAAATCCGAAGCTTAACAAACATTAGTCCAAAAATTACAAACTTTCCACCACTAGGCTTCTCTCATTTTAATACCCTTTACCGAAACAGTAACTGTCCATTTTTAGACCATAACTTCGCATCTATAACCCATTTGGTTCTCATTCCCAAGCTTTAACTTGAGATCAAAATATCATTCAACTCCCACACATTTAGCATATCAACCAACATATCTCACAAATTCGTCAAAAAGAATTTCAAAGCAAAATTGCATAATTACTATGGACACCCATAGTCATACTTCGGGCATTTCTCAACATCAACTTGATACAGTTTGGTATCTTTAATCACTTTATCAAGACCAATGTATCTAAGGGATTATCTTCTTATTATAACCAATTCTAGACCATTTCATTTATCACAATAAAACCAAATTCACATGAAGTGCACCCACACGGGAAACACAGAAGCCTGTACAGAACCTTCCCTTGTCCTCCCACTCCAACACCTCGTCAAACAACAACCCAACAATTTAAATTACAAACATAGTCCAAACCCAACCACAACTCAACAACATCGAAGCAGTAGCCAAGTAAACCCAGAAACCAAAATCATTACAACTCATTCAATTACTCAATAACCCATATTATAGAGGATGAAGAGAGAAGTATGTTTATGTCACACCCAATAATCCTCAAATTCACCTATTCAAAACAACATCAATAAGTGGATTCAAGCATAACTAATAATCAAATACATCTCCTACAGTTGCTAACTGAGTGGAAATCACCAAACAAAGGCCAAAACGCTGTCGCCACCGCCAAGGACAGCAGTCGTACACGATGGTGTACTCTGCCCCAAAATCCCAACTACGCCCGATTTCAACCACACCCGATTTCAAGCATCTACAAATACACATACAAGTTCAATATCTAACAAAAGCCAGAATAACATGAACTATCGTCGCCGTCGTGCTCAGCAGCACACGCGGCGGCCCTCTTCTGCCAAAAACTCAACTTCACCAAATCTTAACCAAACTGAAATTGAACAACACAGAGAGATAGAACTCGAAGAGCAAATCATGTTTTATACCTCACTTTCCATCGACGGTGGCTGGAATCGGCAAACTCAACCTCCTTCTCTCCTTCGTCTCTCTGTAACCGAAGCTCCTTTGCCAAAACCAAGACCCCAAATCGAATAGAAACCCCGAGAGAAAGCCAACGGTACCAATGACTCTTGCCGTCGTGGCCGGGATCGGAAACTGATCGGAGAGGCAGTCGCCTTCTTTTCTTCGATTCTCTCTCAACTCGGCTTCCCATCGGAATCTAACCCAGGAGAGACGTCGAGGACGGCGAGACGAAGCTCTGGACACCACTCCCGCACTGAGAGACGACCAAACGGCAGAGGAGCGACCGGAGGTCTCCGCCTCTTCTCCCCGGCTCGAGACCGAGT
>NW_004442335.1:0-1607 GCF_000184155.1 Fragaria vesca subsp. vesca
GTTAAATTAAGAGTGTAATATGAAATTTTCGAGTTAGGGTTGTCCATCTGCAAGGGAGATTTGCTTAATCTTTTCAGTAAATTTTCCTTGGAGGTGGTCCCCGCACGACTTACTCTGGGTTTCAGGGTGAAATTCGGGGTGGGTCGTGTCAGTTGGTATCAGAGCTATAGGTTTCCTTTTCCTGCTTCCTTGTCACTATCACATTTGCCTAAGTAGCATGTAGTGTCTATAGAGTGATGATCCGACCGCGGCGGATTCATTGGCATTTTATGCTTTTGATGCTATGTGTTATTGGGTATATGTGATTATTGTGTTAGTCTTGTTTATGGACTACTAAATTTCTTCTTCCTCAGGTACTATGCCTCCTAGGCGCCCACGGCAACCCCGTGTGGCTACTTCGACCAATGTCGATGAGGGCAATGAGGTCAGGGGACTAGTTGATGATATTGGGAATATGCTAAGGGATGTCATGGATCGAGCTCCACAACCTCATACAGTGAAGAGGAGAGAAGTTTATGAGGCTGGAGCAAGAGAGTTCAAGGGTGCCAAGGGACCCCTTGATGCTTATACTTGGGTGGACAAAATGGAAAAGGCTTTTGCGAGCACAGATTTGCCAGAAGAAAGGAATGTGAAGATGGCAGTAACTTTCCTGGATGATTCAGCACATCACTGGTGGTCGCTTACCAACAGGAATGTTGAGGATGCGCTGAATATGTCGTGGGAGCAGTTTAAGACTCTCTTCTTGGGGCAATATTTCAGTCCTGCCCACCGCAGCAGAATTCAGTCGGATTTCCTGAATATGACGAAGAGGGATGATGAGGGTGTTATAGAGTTCCAGGAGAGATTCACTTCCCTGAGCTATCATGTGTCATATCTGGTTCCTGATGAGAGGACCAGGATGGAGATGTTCATTGGGGCTCTTGGTGGAGTGTTTGCAGATAAGATGACGGGTGTTTATTACCCGACTTTCTCTGATGCTGTTCATGCAGCCATGGCCATCGAGTCTATGGGGATTTATAGTGCTCGGCCACGAGATTTCGGTGGCCCCAGTCAGGGTCCATCCAAGAAAGCTACTTCATCATCCGCTTCAGGTTCATCAGCTGGTAGTGGCAGTAGTGGGGGATCAGGTTCTCATTCTCGGTTCAGGGTTAGAGGACGTCACAGGAGACCTGCTAGGAGCCAGTTGGGTAGGCAGCAGTCTGGGCAGTATGGTTCGGGTGGTAGTTTCCATGGTGGGTCATCCGGTAGCCAGACTTTTTCATATGGGCAGCAGCAGCAGTTTTCTGGGTGCTTTGAGTGTGGTGGTCAGGACCACTTCAGGAGAGATTGCCCATTGTTGGCTCAGAGGACCACTCCCACCCCTACTCAGCCAGTTGGCCAGTCTTCAGCTAGGGGCTCTAGTAGTGGTGTCCAGGGCAGTGCATCGGTCAGAGGTGGCTCTCAGCGGGGAGGTGGTCAGCGTGGACGTCCCATGACTCGCGCTAGACTACATGCTATGACCCAGCAAGAGGGTCGTACTTCTCCAGATGTCATCATTGGTACGTTGTTAATTTTTGGTCAGCCTGCTTTTACTTTAATTGATCCCGGAGCCACGCATTCATTCATGT
>NW_004442336.1:0-1048 GCF_000184155.1 Fragaria vesca subsp. vesca
AATGGACTTTTTGGAAGCATATAGAGCTATGGTAGATTGTTTTCAGAAAGTAGTGGTGCTTCGAAGTCCAGATGGTTTTGAGGTTGCTTTCCAAGGGGAAAGAGATGTTATTTCTAGTTGCATAATTTCTGCTGTTGCTGCAAGGAAATTGTTGAGTAAAGGCTGTCAGGCATTTTTAACTCATGTGGTGGATACAAGTATGGGAGTTGTGGGATTAGAAGATATTCCAGTAGTAAGGGAGTTTCCGGATGTTTTTCCTGAGGAGTTGCCTGGTTTGCCTCCTGCAAGGGAGATAGACTTCTCTATAGAATTACTTCCTGGAACTATGCCTATCTCTCAGGCACCTTACAGAATGGCTCCAGCGGAATTGAAAGAGTTGAAGACTCAATTGCAGGAGTTGGTAGATAAGGGTTTTATTCGGCCTAGCATGTCTCCATGGGGTGCTCCGGTGTTATTTGTTAAGAAGAAAGACTGCACCATGAGACTATGCATTGATTATAGGAAATTGAATCAGGTCACAGTGAAGAATAAATATCCGTTGCCTCGGATCGATGATTTATTTGAGCAGTTGAGGGTGCCTCTGTTTTCTCTAAGATTGATTTGAGATCGGGTTATCATCAGTTGCGGATCCGAGAGGGTGACATAGCCAAGACTGCTTTCCTATCACGTTATGGTCATTATGAATTTGTGGTGATGCCTTCCGCGGCGTTCATGGATCTCATGAATAGGGTGTTTAGTCCATATCTTGATCGTTTCGTGTTCGTATTCATAGATGACATATTGGTTTACTCAAGAAGTGAGAAGGAGCATGCCAAGCATCTACGAATAATATTGCGGACTTTGGAAAAGTCGCAGTTATTTGCTAAGTTTAGCAAGTGTGAGTTTTGGCTAGATAAAGTGGGGTTTTTGGTCATGTGATTTCGGCAGAAGGAGTTAGTGTGGATCCCAAAAGGTGGAAGCAGTGTCAAATTGGAGAAGACCCACCACTGTGACGGAGATTTCGTAGATTCTTGGGATTAGCTTGGTTATTATCGACGCTTTGTGAAAG
>NW_004442337.1:0-1263 GCF_000184155.1 Fragaria vesca subsp. vesca
ACGAACCGGTACGCCGCTGATGGAGCCACTGGCGGGGGCGAGTGGATAAATCGGAGTCCCTGAGCCATCGACTACAGGTAAGGCCGGTATCATCCGCGGAAGGAACAGATGAGGCGGCGGCATCTGTACCCCAGATGACCCACTATCCGAAGAAGTAGGACCCGGAGTGGGCGCCCGGTGTATCTCAGGCATACGGGGTGCAGACACCTCCGTCTGGGTCTGAGGCCACAGCTGCCTCGAGGAACGAGGGACGGCCGCCTGCCTCGATGAAAGGGGCACCTCCGGCTGCCTTTGCATCGTCTCCAGAAGGCTCGCACGTCTGGCTGTCATCTGGCCCTGAAACGTCGTTTGGGGGTTGCTAGAGGTTCCCTCAGACGATTCGGACCTTTGGCCCTTCGAACTCTTCTTCGATCTAAAATAGCCGCTCATCCTATTTAAAATATTAATTTGAATCAAGGCTGAGGTAACATTGAAAAAGTAAAATTCAATCTTATCCTTCTCAAATCTAAGGCTTTAGATTATTTTGTCTTTATTCTATAAAAAATATTTTTGAAACCATATTTTTTCATTATGTTCATGCTTAAATTTAAACACTTAATATAATGTGAAATATATATATGTTTAAAATTATACTTATTCAAAAATATGAATTCAATAAAATATATATATATATATTCATCCGGATTTGATATAAGTTTTTCTATTTTGTATTTTGTATCTTATGTTTAAAAATTTGTACCCTGCCCACGATAAAACCAGTACCTATAATTAATAATAAAGGGAGAGGGAGGGAGGAGGTGGAGACCGGGAGAGGGAGGGAGGGAGGAGGGAGGAGACCGGGACCGGGAGAGGGAGGGAGGGAACGGGAGGAAGCGGAAACGGGAGAGGGAGGGAGGAGGGAGGAGGGAGGAGGGAGGAGGGAGGAGACCGGGACCAGCAGAGGGAGGGAGGGAGGAGGGAGGAGGCTAGGGTTTCGCAGTTAAACTCGAAAACTTTAGCCGACGAATTAATTATTTCGTCGGCTAAAGCTACGAATTTCGTCGGCTATACATCAATTCGTCGGCTAAACCTTCTAAATTCGTCGGCTAAAACTTTGAAATTCGTCGGCTAAACTTTATAAATTCGTCGACTAAACCTTTGAAATTCGTCGGCTAACCTTTGAAATTCGTCGGCTAAAAGTATTTTTATACATTTGGCACATTGTGATTGTGATGATCAAACTTGAGAAAAATAAATCCGACCGTCTGATCTGACCATCATGAC
>NW_004442338.1:0-1118 GCF_000184155.1 Fragaria vesca subsp. vesca
TTTTTGGTAAATCGGCCCTTGAAATCTTGGCCGATAGATAAGGAAAATTTGGTGCTTTATTAGCAATATCTCAATAGAATTTCATAATAAAATTCTATTAGATATTAACCTATGGAGAAGAAATTAAAAAGGAAGGCAATAACAGCGATTTCTCATAATTGCCGATATATAATCGAGGAAGGAAATAACCGAGATGTAATTGCGTTTGAAGGCATTGATGACAATATTTCATAATCAAGAGACAATCAATTCCAACGAAGCCGCAAGAAGAAAGAAATAAACGTGTGATTAAGGAGAAAACAATACGGAGCATATCTTTGATTCGGTCATTAAGACCGAAATATTTATTTTATTTAATTGTTTTCTCCTTCCTTAATTTTTGTGTTTATACTTGTATATATTCGACCCTCAGCCTCATTGTAAAAGGTCCCCGACCAACACAAACAACACTTCAATACAAACTCTATCAAATTCTCTACGAATTCTCTACAATATCAATCTTTTTATCCATGTTCTAGCATAGTTTTCTTCTTCTTTTCATCGTTTTCTTTACCTTCTACACTTTATCACTTTCTTTACATTCCGCACTTTACTTTCATGCAATTTCTCTTCCGCGTCTTTAAATTCATGCACTTTAATTTATCGCAATTACTTCATGCAATTTACGTTTCATGCAATTTAAATTTTCGCTTTTAAATTCTTGTTCTTTTACTTTTCGCACTTTATTTCTTGCAAACTTATACAAAAATCACAAAAAAAACATGAGCAACATCGGTGAAAACGCCGAAAGTCCTTGCAACAAAGGCAAGAGAACCCAACGGCCGAGACGGTTCCTTCCTCGGCCTACAATCACTTGGGAGAAGTCAGATCAAGCGCAAAATATTTATCAAAAACCTCGCTTGGCCAACAGGCCGCGAGTTGGCACGCCCGCGTAAATTTTGAAGGACGATTGCTCTCAGGCCCTCGGCCCTAATCTCGGCCGAGACGATTTTTGAGCAAACAGATTCAATGCCTGGAGTCCAAAATACAGAAATTAGAGCCTAACCACTTTTATCGCAAATATACAGTTAGGAAAATATAGACCCACATACCTCAAGGTATCTTGGAAGAACAGACTC
>NW_004442339.1:0-1347 GCF_000184155.1 Fragaria vesca subsp. vesca
TTTCTGTTATAAACATGAACGGTTCATGTTTGATAGAATTCAGTCCGTCCATTTGTTTTTCGAGTTTAAGGGCCTTAACGATTACCAAATTGGCTGAAATTTTGCAGAGATGATCTACACAATATTATCTAGATACAAGACGGTGAGGATGAGGAAATTCGATCAAAAAGTGGTGCAAAAATGAAAATCCGCACTAAAACCATCGGTGCGGACGTTTGTAGCCAAGAAGCGCCCTATATATATATATATAACCAATGTGACATTGGTTTCTATTTTTTCTTCTTTTCTTTTTTTGCTTTTTGCAGTGTGCAAAAACAATTTCTGTTTGATCAACAATATACTTCTCTTCTCTACAAAATCCTACTGGCCGGAATAATGTTTTTTTTTTTTTTTGATCAATTATACGTACGTAGAAGAGGCTAACCTCAAAACTAAATGAAGTCGACATTTGCTAACAATTACATATCATCACCAAAATAAATTTAGAACCCTAAAAAATCTCACACAACTTAAAACAACAAAATCTAAAAGAACCTATAAGCTAAATAATTATTCGATCTCGTTGCTAAGAAACCTAAAGTTCGCCGCTATATACATTTCATCAGATTTCAATCATTTCATAATCTATTATTTTGCTTACGGTGGCAATATAAGCATAAGATGTTCTGACTGCACCCCGGTGAATTGAAGAATTTGCACCCATTGAAATTTTTTTCATTTCTATACATGTACGTATAATCTAGATCTCTCTATGCCAAAGGAAAAATGTTGACTTGCTTAAAATTTGATTGCAAGTAATGCTGTAATAGATTTCTGTTCAACCTGCTTTCTAGTGAAGGATATCGAGAAATATGAATTAGTTTTAATAAGTACGTTCAAAATCTTATGTAATATACTGTTACTTTTACTTGATAGTTTCAATGAGCCAAGTGATCGATACCAAAGATTGTAGAGGAGGATGCAGCGCATATCATTCATTTGCACTTGATTGGTTACTCACCACATACATTAAATCAAAGGATCATAAGTAAAAATAAGCATGAAAAAAAGTACGTAAACAATGGCCATCTGCTTCGCTTTCATTTCTTAAAATAAGAAGTAATACATGGTCGTGCTACAACAGGAAGGATATTACATGGTCGTGCTACACGTACCCTTATATCATTCATATGTAGTAAACGTACTCTTATTGTTTTGAGAAGAGAAACAATACAGCAAAAGAATGTATACCCACATCCAAACACGAGAAGTAATTATTCCAACTGAAAATACAAGTTGTTTTATGTTAACTGTAGCTGTACGTACGCTTAGTAGTGGTATGGTGGTGGTGGAGGGGACTTGTAGTAG
>NW_004442340.1:0-1260 GCF_000184155.1 Fragaria vesca subsp. vesca
CTCTCTCTCTCTCTCTCTCTCTCCTCTCTCTCACATCAGGCATCGCCGACGACGACGGTCGAGATCGAGCAGCCTCCGATGAGTCGCTCCACCACATCCTTTGTAAGGTCTAGCAGCTCGTCGTTGTCGGTCGGCATGGGATCCGAATCCGATCACGAAGACAAGGCCGACACTGACGAGAAAAAGAGCGGCGGCGGATGACGGAGGCAGGGAGACAACGATCTCCTCGACTGTAGACTTGGTGAGGATGGAGATGTTGCCGTCGGCGGCTTATTGATGCAGAGATTGGAGAAGGTGTGGCCGAATCTGTGAAGGTTTGGAGTGAAGTGACTGCCAATCTCCTCGGCGGCGGATTGCTGCAGAGATGTCGGATCTGTGAAGGTTTTGAGTGAAGCGACGTTTACTACCCCCAGTAAAAGTTTACTAGGGGTAGTAAATTTTATGTTTTGCATCTAAGTTGATTTTTCTCCGTTTTAATGTGTACTTATGGCCTTGGAGATATTGTTTTGCAAGCTTACTACCCCCAGTATGAGTTTACTGGGGGTAATAAACTTTATTTTTTCGCATCTAGGTTGTTCTTCCTCTGTTTTAGTGTGTATTATGGCATTGAAAATATTTTTTTGCAAGTTTACTACCCCTAATAAAAGTTTACTGGGGGTAGTAAACTTTAGTTTTTCGAATCTAAATTGTTCTTCCTCTGTTTTAGTGTGTATTATGGTCTTGAAAATACTGTTTTGCAAGTTTACTACCCCCAGTAAAAGTTTACTAGGGGTAGTAAATTTTATTTTTTTCGCATCTAAGTTGATTTTTCTCCGTTTTAATGTGTACTTAAAGCTTTAGAGATATTATTTTGCAAGATTACTACCCCCAGTAAGATGTTTACTAGGGATGGTAAACTTTATTTTTTTGCATATATGTTGATTTTTTCTCTCCTTTAAGGTATACAATGGTCATAGGAAAATTGTATTGCAAGTTTACTACCCCCAGCAGAAGTATACTACGGGTAGTAAACTTTATTTTTCTACATCTAAGTTGATTTTTCACTGTTTTAAGATGTATAATGGTCATGGAGAAACTTTATTTTGAGTTTATTACCCCCGGCCAGTAAAAGTTTACTAGGGGTAGTAAACTTTTTTTTTCGTACTTGGGTTAAGATCACGTAAATTCCAATGGCATTTAAAAAAATCCAGTGAGATTTCCGGAAAATTCCGGCCACCGGATGCTGGCAATTTTCCGGCCGTCGGAAAAATTCCGGTCACC
>NW_004442341.1:0-1400 GCF_000184155.1 Fragaria vesca subsp. vesca
CACATTATATTAAGTGTTTAAATTTAAGCATGAACATAATGAAAAAAAATGGTTTTAAGCAACCCTCAAACGTTGTTTCGGGGCCCCATGACAGCCAGACGTGCGACCCTTCTGGAGACTGCGCAGAGGCAGCCGGAGGTGCCCCATTCATCGAGGCAGCGGGGCGTCCCTCATTCCTTGAGGTAGCTGTGGCCTCAGTCCTAGATGGAGGTGTCTGCACCTCGTATGCCTGAGATACACCGGGCGCCCACTCCGGGTACTACTTCTTCGGATAGTGGGTCATCTGGGGTACAGATGCCGCCGCCTCATCTGTTCCTTCCACGGATGATACCTGCCTTACCTGCAGTCGATGGCTCAGGGACGCCGATTCATCCACTGCCCCCGCCAGTGGCTCTATCAGCGGCATACCGGTTCGTGCCTTTTGATACGCCTCTTATTTCTGCGAGGTTATCATCATCGGCAACAGAGACGGAATCCGTCGCGTCCGCCGCATCGCCCTCAGGTAATGAAAGATGAATGATTTGTTTTCTTATAATTAATAATAAAGGGTCTCCGATTTTAATAATCAATTTGGTTTATTATGTGATAGGCACCGTCGGAGCAAAGTCGACAAAGAAAAAGAGAGGCCCCATCACAGGGAAGGCTCTCGAGAAGACCGTCAGTACCTTAGGGAGGATTCGTCATCGTTACTGACGGGGATGGCGACATAGTATCGGGCGGGAAGTCGAGAACGTACTCCGGCTGCGTGGGAGCGCTCATTAGGGATAGAGTCCCTATGTTGTGGTCAGACTGGGTCGAGGTCCCGCAGGAGGTTAAGGACATGGTCCACAACGCGATATCGGTGAGTTTACAAAATGCCTCAATAATATTATGTATTACATTGTTGATTTCTCGAAAAACTAAACTAATAAACGGTTAAATGCAGGTGTGGTTTGATGTTCCCGAGCACCTGAAGAACAGCTGGGCGGACGTTGTGTATAGGAGAAGGTACGTTGGGAAGTTAATGAGAAAACAAAATTGTATGTGATATTAATAATATTTCTAATATTTTTGTTGTATCTGTAGGTACAAGGAGTGGAAGAACGAGTTGCGGACCCATTAGACTACGCATGAGAACGCACGTTCTGGTACCCCTGCTGAGTTCCAGTACATGGAGTACGAGTGGCGTTGGCTTTTGACATCAGAATTAAACAACCCTCGTAAACAGGTATTTAAAAAATTAATTAGTTAATTTGTCATTAAGTACGTGCGTTTTTAAATATTTTACTAATAGTTTATTTTTTTTCTTTAAAGGTCGTTTCCCGGACGAACGCTCAGAACCGACAACGCAACACAAGGAACCATCGTGCCGGTTCTAGACCGTTCGCTGTCTTCATGGACGAGGCGGCCAGGGAACATCC
>NW_004442342.1:0-2100 GCF_000184155.1 Fragaria vesca subsp. vesca
TTTCCGACTCCTCTGTCTCCTAACTAGACAGTTTGAGGTTCAGTAACCGCAACCCCCAAACCGGACGGGGTGGGCAATTTCAAAAATTGGTTCAATTGGGAGGTCAAATTTGCGTGCGGTGCTATTTAGCATTGGGTTCGTGATGCTTTGCTCTTTCTGAATGAGTCCAATTAGGGTTTCGGGTTTCTAAATTGATATCTGCTTTAATAATTTGGGGGTCACAAGAGAGGAGGAGGAAGAAAAGTGTTTGAATTCAATAATTTCTTTCGTGGTGATCTGGTGTTGTACCAGTTGAAGACCAATTCGGGATTCATGTGAGAGTTGATAACTGGTCACCATTTGATGAGCTATTAACCCAATGGATCCTGAAGGAGCAAAGTTTGGAAGAGGACCAAGAGAGCTTACTAATTCTGTAGATCTCATACTCACAGCAAATTGCATGCAAACCTTGAGTTGAGTTTGTCTGCAAGCGTACCCAGTACCCTTCATGTATCAATTCCACTACCAGTCTTTGTTTACCCATTCTGAAGTTAAAGTGATACATCAAAGCTAACGGGAAAAGGGGTTTTTTTTTTTTTTCTGGAGTTGTTTGGTTTTACCGCTTTTAGTTTATTCACCTTGGTATGACTTGTCAAAAATGTTACACGCGGTGGTTTTCTATTAATTGGGAGGACCACTGTACAACGCCACGTGGTTCTCCGGGAGGACTGAAAAATTTCTCGTTCATCAAATGGGTACTTCTACAAATTCTCCAAGCCCCTCTCCTCTTAGAAATGCCAAACTCTTAAAGGCAAATATGAGAATCTTGGTTACTGGAGGAGCTGGGTTCATTGGGTCTCACCTAGTGGACAAGCTTATGGAAAACGAGAAGAACGAGGTGCTTGTTGCGGATAATTACTTCACCAGCTCAAAAGATAACCTCAAGAAATGAATCGGTCATCCAAGATTCAAGCTTTTATGTCATGATGTTACTGAGCCACTGAGGGTTGAGGTTGATCAGATATTCCATCTTGCTTGCCCTGCTTCTCCGATCTTTTACAAACACAATCCAATCAAGACAATGAAGACGAATATGATTGGTACAATGAACATGCTGGGACTTGCCAAACGAGTTGGAGCAAGGATCTTACTCACGTCTACTTAAGAGGTGTATGGAGATCCTCTTGTTCATCCACAAGAGGAGAGTTATTGGGGAAATGTGAATCCCATTGGAGTTAGGAGTTGCTATGATGAGGGAAAGCGAGTGGCGGAAACCTTGATGTTTGATTATCACAGGCAACATGGTGTAGAGATAAGGGTTGACACGACCCACCCCGAATTTCACCCTGAAACCCAGAGTAAGTCGTGCAGGAACCACCTCCAAGAAAAATTTACTGAAAATATTAAGAAAATCTCCCTTGCAGATGGACAACCCTAACTCGAAAATTTCATATTACACTCTTAATTCAACACTTCCGAACCTCACATAATATACAAAAATTCTAAAGTATTCAGAGCTAATAAACACAAGCGGAAGTAAGAAAACACGAGTAGGTTGAACAGGTAACCTACTGGCGAAAACTGGCAGAAATGCGGGTGACTATGCCTCGTCCCCTACTAGATCCAATCCGAACTCTGCAGACTGGGCAATTTAAAACGAAGGGCCCAGGGGAAAACATTTAATAACGTTAGAGTGAGTGGACAAAAATAAAATAATAAATAAAATATTTATGTTTCCCTAAATTAATTTCTAAGGAAAAATCGAATGCATGCCGCAAGCGATAAAACTTTTATCCCATAAAATATCGAGCCTCTCAGACTCTATAAAATATGTATGTATTTACACTCGTCCATACTCCCTATATAAATTCATGGGTCTATATAGGGCTACTACGCTCGCGTCCAACGCTCACGTCACGCCTTAATGCGGTGCTACACTACGCCATCAAGGTGGACAGACGGGTGTATAAATATGTGTCCATACCCCCTATATGAATTAAACACTCAAATAAGGCTGCTACGCTTACGTCCAACGCTCACGTCACACTGTAATGCGGCTATATGCTACGCCATTAAGGTGGACAGACACATATGGCTAGCTAGCATTTTCTATACATACTC
>NW_004442343.1:0-1329 GCF_000184155.1 Fragaria vesca subsp. vesca
TATATTAGTATTTAATATAAGGTCTGATGTACCCTAGTTAAAAACAAAAGGAGTTTTAAACAGAGGATGCATCATTTACGCCTATACAGAAGTCGTGCATAAAATATATATGAAATATATTCATTGATAATCATGTATTAGGTGAATTCAACTTATCAGCTTGCCATAATGAATCTTCCTAATCTCTAGTTCTGTACAACTAAAGAGAGAAAAGAAAAAAGACATAAAAAAGAAAAGAGGAAAGCAAAAGGAATGGGCGCCTAGAATTTCAATTGCGTGGGGGAGGCAGGCGAGGCCCTCCAAAGCCAAAGCGCCATAATTCATAGAAAACACTTTAATCAAAGTGATTTTAACCCAAAAACTAACAAATAAAGACCAGAAATTTGAGAGGGAGAGACATTAGTGCGTAAACTAAGCTCATATTCCCGCACTTGAGAGCTACAACTGAGTAAAACAGAAAGCTCCGGCGAAGTCTTCGGCTCACATACTTGTCAGAATTTCCTTTCCCTTTTTTTTCTTTTTCTTTAAACATATAGTTAAACTAAACGGAGCCAAAAATATTCGAAAAAACCGGCGATCCGAGTCGTCGGGAAAGGTCATCGCCACGGTGGCAAAACGCATTGTGTTCCTCTCTCTCTGTCTCTCTCGGACTTGTTGAAATCACTATCCCATCTTCAAAGTCCTGTTCGGGTTTGGACACACCCCGGTTTCCGATCCTCCTCCACTTTCCTGAGCTTCACCGTCTCCAAATTTCTCACCGGAATCCTAAACCCACAAATCCCCCATTCTTTTCAACTCACCCAGCTCCGGATTCGGTCGGTTCCGCCGGACCCAGAAACCGGAATTCGATAAAATCACAAGGTACGCATCAAAGATTTGATTTTTAATCCAAATGTTGGGTACCCATTTCATGAAAGATTGTTAATTTGATACCTTTTTTGTTGTATTATAGAGTTGTGAGAATTTTGTTAGGGGCTCAATCGTTTAGGGAAGACGGCGTGTTGTTTTTTTTTTTTTTTGGGATTCAGAATCAGATGCATTGAGTTCAGGAATTTTTAGGGTGCGGGCCCAATATGAGAAAAGACGACGGCGACGACTTGCCGGACGGAATATACGTGCATGCTCAGCATTCCAACTCCGACCGCCGGATTATGGACACCCCTGGCCCGTCCCTCAGAGTTTATCAAGTTTGGAAAGGAAACAATGTAGGTCTATTTTCCTATTTAGATTCAAAAACTAATGCGTTGTGTATATGTTTTCTTCAGTAAGCTGGGATTGGTGTTTTGATTTGGAGAAATGTACAATGTGTCTCATTTGTTTTTTTGGTGT
>NW_004442344.1:0-1303 GCF_000184155.1 Fragaria vesca subsp. vesca
TCCCATCTCTTCTAACTGAAAAATGATCGGCTGCGGCTCCATTCGAAGCTCTTTCCATCAATCGAACTATGGAATGATCATTATACTGTACTTCCCGCACTCTATCAACCAAAACTGGCCTCACATGAAAACTGGCTATCAAAGCACCAACCTCATCCACTGATAAATCCACTCCTGTAGCTCGCAACTCACAAAGAAGCGGAACACGAACCATCTTTATATGAGATAAAGATATGGAGGGATTTCGACTAAGAGCATCAGCTACCACATTAGCTTTTCCAGGATGATACTCGATAGTGCAATCATAATCATTGATTAACTCCATCCACCTTCTCTGTCTCATATTAAGCTCTCTTTGAGTGAACACATACCGAAGACTTTTGTGATCGGTAAATATCTGACACTTGGCTCCATAAAGATAGTGTCTCCACAACTTGAAAGCAAAAACTACCGCTGCAAGCTCCAGATCATGAGTAGGATAATTCCCTTCATGCGGCTTCAATTGCCTAGAAGCGTAGGCAATAACTCGATCATGCTGCATCAAAACTCCTCCTAGACCCCGTCTAGAAGCATCACAATAGACCACATATTCTCCACTATCATCCGGAAGTGCCAAAACAGGAGCACTTGTCAAGCAATTCTTCAATTCTTGAAAACTTTGCTCGCATTGATCTGATCATTCAAACTTAACCCCCTTCCTGGTCAACTTTGTGAGAGGAGCAGCAATCTTTGAAAAATCGTTCACAAAGCGCCGATAATAACCTGCTAATCCCAAGAAACTACGAATCTCCGACACAGTGGTGGGTCTTCTCCAATTCGACACTGCCTCCACCTTTTGGGGATCCACACTAACTACTTCTGCCGAAATCACATGACCCAAAAACCCCACTTTATCTAGCCAAAACTCACACTTGCTAAACTTAGCAAATAACTGCGACTTTTCCAAAGTCCGCAATATTATTCTTAGATGCTTAGCATGCTCCTTCTCACTTCTTGAGTAAACCAATATGTCATCTATGAATACGATCACGAAACGATCAAGGTATGGACTAAACACCCTATTCATGAGATCCATGAACGCCGCGGGTGCATTAGTAAGTCCAAATGGCATCACCACAAACTCATAATGACCATATCGTGACCGAAAAGCAGTCTTGGCTATGTCCCCCTCTCGGATCCGCAACTGATGATAACCCGATCTCAAATCAATCTTAGAGAAAACAGAGGCACCCCTCAACTGATCAAATAAATCATCGATCCGAGACAACGGATATTTATTCCTCACTGTGACCTTATTCAACTT
>NW_004442345.1:0-1336 GCF_000184155.1 Fragaria vesca subsp. vesca
ACGGCCTTGTGACACCAATTTTTCCACTATATGGCGTCACCATATCACCATCCATGGTGATGGCGTCAAGACCAACACTTTTTGGTCGCGCCATGTCCTTTTGTAGGACATCAATCCTTGCAGACATATTTGCAGCATGTGATCTCGTCACTTTAACACTATAAGCATTTGGGATCAAGATGAGACTTAGTGGGGACAAACCACGACAATTCACGTCGTTCCACTTGAACACTTGTGTTCTTATCTCCCCCTAACGGCGGGAATATTGTCTCATCAAAGTGACAATCCGCAATTTAGCGGTGAATGAGATCGCCTGACAAGGTTCCTACATATGCGGATTATAGGTGGAGGTTCATATCCAACCTAAACTTATTCATCTCAAATGACCCATCATTGTACGCAGTGGCAATGCGATTTGGCACCTAGAAATAACATCTAGCCGAACTCAAGGATTGGAGATCCGTTTCAATCCTACCGAGCTCAAGGATTGCAATTTCGTGTCAATCCTGGTACACAATCACGAGCTGGTACAACAAAATTCAATGATGGTGGGTCGTAAATGAATAGTAAAGCTGCATGCAAATATTGCATAGCCCCAAGACGCAATAGAAAGAGTGGTGCACATCAATAATGTTCGAGCGACAAGCTAAAGTTGCTTGGTTGTAGCCTCGGTGAGACCGTATTGCGTGTGAACATGGGGTACAGGACACTTCAACTTACATCCCGATGAACTTCTTTAAAGAATGGGTAGTGAGCCCGTAGAAGTATAAGCAGCATAAGCAGTAGATAATAGTGTAACACGTGACAAGTGTGCTAACACTTCAACCAACACCATAAAGCATAAAAGGTGTCCGCAAGTTGGTTGTATCTATCTACATAATTTTATGTAAGAATAGAATGTTCACTTTTGTGTTATTTAGCGTAAGAGGGTCTCACTCCTTATTTAGCTAAAGAATAGGCTTTCAAAACGAGCAATGAGCATTGCAGGGGGCCAATGCGACATCGAGGAAAGACCGGTGCACCTTAATTGCTTGAGGAATTGACCGGACGACCTCCAGGAAGTTGGAGTCGTGTTCGGGTGACGTCAATGTCCCCCGAGTCACCACCATGCTTCATGGTGATGCTAGGTCTCGAATGTCTTCGTTTTGAGCGGAAGAATGAATGTCCATGAGAATTTCTCAAAATTTGGACCATTATATCTCTTCCAGGTTGACCAATTTGGTCAAACCAAAGCCTATATGAGTCGGTGTCCCAAATATCATGTTTGGCGACAACATGGGATTCGATATTCGAATCGTAGTGACATATAGTTCACTAGATTGACTCATGAATTTCT
>NW_004442346.1:0-1311 GCF_000184155.1 Fragaria vesca subsp. vesca
GTAGTACAACAAAATTCAATGATGGTGGGTCGTAGATGAATAGTAAAGCTGCATGCAAATATTGCATAGCCCCAAGACGCAATAGGAAGAGTGGTGCGCATCAATAATGTTCGAGCGACAAGCTAAAGTTGCTTGGTCGTAGCCTCGGTGAGACCGTATTGCGTGTGAACATGGGGTATAGGACACTTCAACTTACATCCCGATGAACTTCTTTAAAGAATGGGTAGTGAGCCCGTAAAAGGATAAGCAGCATAAGCAGTAGATAATAGTGTAACACGTGACCAGTGTGCTAACACTTCAACCAACACCATAAAGCATAAAAGGTGTCCGCAAGTTGGTTGTATCTATCTACATAATTTTATGTAAGAATAGAATGTTCACTTTTGTGTTATTTAACATAGGAGGGTCTCACTCCTAATTTAGCTAAAGAATAGGCTTTCAAAATGAACAATGAGCATTGCAGGGGGCCAATGCGACATCGAGGAAAGGCCGGTGCACCTCAATTGCTTGAGGAATTGACCGGATGACCTCCAGAAAGTTGGAGTCGTGTTCGGCTGACGTCAATGTCCCCCGGGTCATCACCATGCTTCATGGTGATGCTAGGTCTCGAATGTCTTCGTTTTAAGCGGAAGAATGGATGTCCATGAGAATTTCTCAAAATTTGGATCATTATATCTCTTCCAGGTTGACCAATTTAGTCAAACCAAAGCCTATATGAGTCAATGTCCCAAATATCATGTTTGGCGACAACATGGGATTCGATATTCGAATCGTAGTGACATACAATCCACTAGATTGACTCATGAATTTCCCTAAGATGCGCTTCAGTCCGCATTCATGAGAAGGTATACACAAAAGAATTCTTGTTCATTCTCACAATGTGTTTTCAAATGAAAACCATTAGCATGAATGTCTTTAAAGCTCAACATGGTTCCTTAGAATGTTGTGCATAGTTCCACTATCTGCGAAGCACTCAATGTCTCTATGAGACATAACTACAAGGAGTAGATAGGCGAGTAAATAATTCTACTTGAACCATTTAGAAGGATTGAAAGAAGCTACGAAAAGCTGCAATCCCGAGAGTGCATAAAAGTTTCCGCGTAGAATGACCTCTGCGCACTAAAACAGCCATAACTTCTTCGTTAAAATAGATATGGACGAACAGTGAAAATTTCTGAAAACTAGACTCATAGAGCTTTCCAATGATATAAAGCTCACTGTCTGGTTCGTCCGGATCTGTTCACAAAGCTCAAAAGAAGTTGATTGTCCAGAAGGGACAGATTGCTGTTTTTCGCAGATTTGGCATGTGCG
>NW_004442347.1:0-1015 GCF_000184155.1 Fragaria vesca subsp. vesca
ATACCATTAAGTATTGTAAAAAGGAGTTACTGCCATTACATTGGTTTTGCGTGGGCGTATAGCTACACTTAGCTTTACAACTTTTCATAGCGAATGAGATGTCAAGTCTTTCGTATTGTGTTGAGTACATTGATGCGTCTAATTGTACTTAAATGGGAACTCCATCTCTTAACACATATTTGTCATCTTGCTTTAGACAAAACAACGGATCTCTCTTTAGAGCAAAGACCTTGACTAATCATGGGAGTATATGTAGGCCTCACTAGTTATAGAGCGCCTAAGCCGATTGATGGAAAATCATCATCAATACAGTCATCGAGTGCCTTATCGAGACCATGTCTTCCCAAGATCTTTTTCTTCGGATGTTGATACATATTGGCATCTCTTGATCCATCAAGAGTCCATGTAAATCCGGAATGAACACGCAAAGGCATAATTCACCATATCCCTTCCAAATCAAGTAGAGTCCATGTGCATTTCAATACATTTAGCAAACGCATGCTCCTATGGTTTGGAGTCACTTGATTCAGATGAATGAAGTCTGTTTAAGACCTTCATGTATATCTCTGATCCCATAGAGATGTTATTATGACCACATTCATAGGCTGCATGTTCAGTTATTCGGAAACTACCAAACTGACAAAGTAGTGGAGTTCAATGACATCCATTACGAGAGCATATCTCATCGTAGTTGATCCCAGTGCGTGTTAGTGAGAGACCTTGTACCATAAGGTGAGTCTAAGCTCTTGTTCTCACTACGCTATCTAACAAAGGTATAGTTGATAGGGTTTAGCTTGCGGTGTCGGCATCACCTGCCCAAGGACCTATCTCTTTGTTAATGCTGGATCGCATCTTTCCATTAGGCCAATCAACTAAGTTGATATCAATCAACTAAGTTGATATCCATCAACGAAGGGTGATTCGATAGTAGACTCATTATCTCACGTCCTCATATACACTAGTGTAATACTTGTAGAGATCTCTATATGGATTGGATTTGACATTGAGGCGTCCC
>NW_004442348.1:0-1375 GCF_000184155.1 Fragaria vesca subsp. vesca
GCGGTCTGGGGCGGCCGGACGGCGGCGGTCTGGCGGTCGGAAAACGGGACAGCGGGAGGGCTCGGGTGCGGGAGCGGGTGAGGAGAGAAAATCGGGAGGAAAAAGAATGGGTTTGGGCCTCACACCCCAAACCGGTCCATCACTTATAAACTATCCAAATTCTAAAATTAAACACCCCGAAAAATAATACCCGAATAAAAATTACCTTTTACTAGCTAAAATTTACCATTTTTACCGTCGTCGTATTTTCCTCATACGAATAATCCTCCGCACATAATCGTCCCCGAAACCCCTCTAGGGACCAATTAAACTATTTACTCAATGATCGAGACGGTAAAATTCTTATTGTAATCAGGCTAGTAAATAAGGTAAAAAATATAAGGGTCGGGATGTGACAGTAGTAATGTTGTTCTGCACCCAGTAATAAACTTTACTGGGGGTAGTAATGTTTCCGGAACCTCAGTTTTTGTTGTTCTGCACCCTAGAACATACTTTACTAGGGGTAGTAATGTTTCCAAAGTATCAGATTTTGTTGTTCTGCACCCTAACACATATTTTACTGGGGGCAGTAAAGTTTCCAGAGCATAAAAAAACACATTGCTGATGGTAGTAAACCATTACTTTACTAGGTATTAAATTCCCTTAAATTTATATGAAAGTTTCAAAATAGAACTTAAAATTGGATCTCAGTCTTAGTTGTGATATCTGTCCACAATTCTAGCAAAAGTTACATAAATCATTTGTTTAATTTCGCAAACTCCTCTAACATCTTCTTCCTCATTTGGTTGCCGCCTTCTTGGTTTGGATCCAACCCAGCACACATTGCCTCCATATAATGTAAAACAAATGGACCACAATCAGACCTGCCATAAATCGAAGGGCTAACTATGTTATTAACTTATTTTGACTGAGAAAATAAATCTGAATATTAATGTACATTACTACCCCCTCATTTATGCTGTTCTACCCCCCCCCCCTAACAAAAAACATTTACCAGGGGTAGTAAACTCTCAAAGCATCTGGTTATGTAGTTATCAACCCAAACAAACAATGATACATGTACAAGAAGAATATTCATGTACTTACGATGATACATTTTGCTAGGGGCATGTGCGGTGTTCGGTCAGTTTGTATGGTTTGTGATGGATGTTATTATCAATAATCCAACGTCTTGTCACCTTTTCGTCCTCTGTCATTTTCACTATGTTGCTAGGTTTTCTGCCTTGACTGTCCTCGGGTGCGTAATCAATCGCGTAATCTTCCTTGTATTCATTCTGGTCAAGGTCTTGGCTCAAATTAAACACAGTTGTATAATGTATACGTTTGATGAACTCCTTGATGTGCTTCACCTGTATATTAAGCAACAAAACAATTT
>NW_004442349.1:0-1037 GCF_000184155.1 Fragaria vesca subsp. vesca
CTTACGTTGTCGGATCCAGTTGAATTTTTTACCATAGACATCTTTCATCATAATGATCATATCTGACGGTCGAATTTTGGTTTGTGAATTTTAGTCATCGGAATCACAACGTGTCTACTAATGTTGTATAACTTGTTTAGTAGGTTATACAACTTTGTGAACCAACTCTATATAGGAAGCAAAATTATCAAAAATCTCGTGAAATAAGATGTGTTCAGAATGGTGAAATACGGCTATGGTTCAAAAATCACGTAAATCGGGTAAAGTCTCGGTGCCGATAGTAGCGGTCAACCCTATTTACCGTTATTATTCCCTATGGGGAGCCCTATCGTCGGAAGGCAAATGTCTCAAAATTTTTATATAGGCGGTTGCGTCTCATCTACGTGAAAGTTTTTCGTGTGGAAGGTTTGACCAAACTACGTAATATAGAGAGCGATATGAGCGTTTTCGTGAATTTATAGACTTTAGCCGACGAGATATTAAAAAAGTCGTCGGCTAAGGTCAAAAATTTTCAGGCGGTAAACCAAATTTGGAGGAAAATTTTCAAAGGACTTTAGCCGACGAAAATATATGAAAAGTCGTCGGCTAAAGTCGAAAATTTTCAAAATTTTCAACCAAATTTTTTTGGCGGTCAACCAAAATTTTCAAAATTTTCAAAAGAGTTTAGCCGACGAAAATAAAGAATTTCGTCGGCTAAAGTTCTTTATATTACCGAAGGTGGATGGTAAGAAGTCTATTTCGCCTGCCAGATTTTCTTCTCAGCCTAGCTCCGCCGTCAAGCCACCGGAGACCGCCACACTTGTCCCAAAAGCTTCGCCGTCGTCTCTACTTCATTGCTGGATAGGTGGCGCATCGAGTGGCGCCGCCGTGAGAGATAAATCGAGCTCCAAAACTCCGCCGGTTCGGATTCGGTGTCGATCGAATTTCTCCTTCCTCAGGTCACCATTTGGTGAGTTCTATATATGGATAAGTTGAGTTTGATTAGTACTACATTCCCCTAGAATTTGGTAGCTCGATTCGGTATGTGTGAGGAGAAT
>NW_004442350.1:0-1140 GCF_000184155.1 Fragaria vesca subsp. vesca
CGCAAAAAAGTCGTGAAATAAGATATGACTAGAATGGTGAAATACGTCTACAGTTGAAAAATCACGATATTCTGGTAAAGTCTCGGTGCCGATAGTTGCGGTCAATTCAATTTACCCTTATTATTCACTATGCTGCAGATTTGGTTTTTGGTGTCCGATTGACTATTGTGATACCTTTAGGGAAGCGTAACGGCCCTACGAGTCAAACTCATTGCTGATGCCATGATGTACGGGCTTTTTTCGCCATCCGAGTCCGTTTAGGGCTTCAAAATACAGTTTTCTTATTTCCGATTAGAGTTAACCGTTTCGATTGAGCCCTTAACGTTGTCGAATCCAGTTGAATTTTTTACCATAGACATCTTTCGTCATAATGATCATATCGGACGGTCGAATTTTGGTTTGTAAATTTTAGTCATCGGAATCACAACGTGTCTACTATTTACCGTTATTATTCCCTATGGGGAGCCCTATCGTCGGAAGGTAAATGTCTCAAAATTTTTATATGGGCAGTTGCGTCTCATCTACGTGAGAGTTTTTTGTTTGGAAGGTTTGACCAAACCACGTAATATAGAGGGAGATATGAGCGTTTTCGTGTGATAAGTGACGATGGATTAGGGTTAACCGTTTCGATCGAGTCCTTAACGTTGTCGGATCCAGTTGAATTTTTTACCATAGACATCTTTCATCATAATGATCATATCTGACGGTCAAATTTCGGTTTGTGAATTTTAGTCATCGGAATCACAACGTGTCTACTAATGTTGTATAACTTGTTTAGTAGGTTATACAACTTTGTGAACCAACTCTATATAGGAAGCAAAATTATCAAAAATCTCGTGAAATAAGATGTGTTCAAAATGGTGAAATACGGCTATGGTTCAAAAATCACATAAATCAGGTAAAGTCTCGGTGCCGATAGTAGCGGTCAACCCTATTTACCGTTATTATTCCCTATGGGGAGCCCTATCGTCGGAAGGCAAATGTCTCAAAATTTTTATATAGGTGGTTGTGTCTCATCTACGTGAAAGTTTTTCGTGTGGAAGGTTTGACCAAGCTACGTAATATAGAGGGAGATATGAGCGTTTTCGTGAATTTATAGACTTTAGCCGACGAGAATATTAAAAAAGTCGTCGGCTAAGG
>NW_004442351.1:0-1926 GCF_000184155.1 Fragaria vesca subsp. vesca
CACCTTAATGGCGTAGCATATAGCCGCATTATGGTGTGACGTGAGCGTTGGACGTAAGCGTAGTAGCCCTATTTGAGTGTTTAATTCATATAGGGGGTATGGACACATATTTATACACCCGTCTGTCCACCTTGATGGCGTAGTGTAGCACCGCATTAAGGCGTGACGTGAGCGTTGGACGCGAGCGTAGTAGCCCTATATAGACCCATGAATTTATATAGGGAGTATGGACGAGTGTAAATACATACATATATTATAGAGTCTGAGAGGCTCGATATTTTATGGGATAAAGGTTTTATCGCTTGCGGCATGCATTCGATTTTTCCTTAGAAATTAATTTGGGGAAACATAAATATTTTATTTATTATTTTATTTTTGTCCACTCATTCTAACGTTATTAAATGTTTTCCCCTGGGCCCTTCGTTTTAAATTGCCCAGTCTGCAGAGTTCGAGTTGGATCTAGTAGGAGACGAGGCATAGTCACCCGCTTTTCGGCCAGTTTTCATCAGTAGGTTACCTGTTCAACCTACTTGTGTTTTCTTGCTTCCGCTTGTGTTTAGTAGCTCTGAATACTTTAGAATGTTTGTATTTTATGCGATGTTCAGAAGTGATAAATTAAGAGTGTAATTTGAAATTTTCGAGTTAGGGTTGTCCATCTGCAAGGGAGATTTTCTTAATCTTTTCAGTAAATTTTCCTTGGAGGTGGTCCCCGCACGACTTACTCTGGGTTTCAGGGTGAAATTCGGGGTGGGTCGTGTCAAGTAAACTTCATCCTTATATGTATGTATTTGGTCTCAGGTTCCTTTATCAAGCTAGCAAGAAGTGGAAGAAAATAAAAGAGTGGGCGACAATTTTAAGACACTACTGACAGACTTGGAGGAGGAGATCCCAGAAGATTTGAATGAGAAGCTAAAAGAACTCGGCAAAGCAAACGAAGAACTCCAGAGTAGAATCAATGATTACGTGCACAAGTTACAGCTTGCCGATGATAAAATAAAGCAGCTGGAGATGGAGAAAAGGGTGCAAGACAGCCTCAACAAGGCTCTGAAGAGAAAGCTTAAAAAAGCAAAATCCTCAGCAAATGGACCTCCCGAGCAGAAAAGGCAATTCAGTGGGGAAGAGTATGGCTGCCAAGGAGATGAACAAACAAAAGGGAATGTAAGATGATACTTTACACTATAACTAAGACTATTTTTTACTTTATTTTGTTTTCTTTATTATGTTAACTAATATATTTTTTTAAATTAAAAAATTAGGAAAACCAGAACAGAAGTTTGATAGTCAAGTTCAAAGTTGGAACTGCACAAACAACACAATCTGTAGATGATCAACCAGAAGCTTTGGTGAGAATATAAAATTACTAGGGGGTAGTAGACTTCATAGGGAAACTGTGTTGCAAGGTAGTAAACCCCAGGCAAACTATTACTAGGGGTAGTAAACGTTTTGTTATTGTTTAAAATCTGAGAATAACATGTGTTATTTTATTTTGTGAAGGCTGTGATACATGATGAACAACCACTGAATCACGTATCTCCAGTAATCGACTATGAGGACTTGCCGCTCACAGATGATGACATCTGTAATTTAGATAAGATAGTTGAGTCCCAAGCTGCATCCATCCGACAATCAGCAACAGAAAAGGACAATGTCATCTCTGCAACAGTTCAGTCCCAAGTTTCATCGACCAAACAAACAACAACAACAGAGGATAAAGAGATGAATACTTATTCCAAGAAGAGAAAAGCAATGGAACCGATGTCGATAGAAAAAAATGTGAAGCTGAACCCTAGAAACGCCAAGAAAACAAAGGACCCTGACTGGGAGTACGGCACTCCAAAAGACATTCAAGTCCACAAAAAAATTATAATCAAGAATCTGAAGTGTGACAACAGTACATGGGATTCACTGGGCGACGATTTGAAAATG
>NW_004442352.1:0-7199 GCF_000184155.1 Fragaria vesca subsp. vesca
TGGGTTGGAACTGGTTCGAAAAAGAAAGGAAAAAGCCCAAGTTTTCTTCTCTCTCTCTCCTCTCACTCGAGCTTTTCTCTCCCTGCCGAAATCCCGATCTCCGTCCGTACGCCGTCGGCCTGTTAGCTTAATTCGTCGGCTAAGATCTTAGCCGATGATCCATCGTCGGCTAAGATTTCGTCGGGAAAAGGTTGTTGGCGATGACTTTAGCCGACGAAACTAGAAGACGTCGTCGGCTATAGTCCCAGAGTTTAGTAGACGAAAAACATGTCGTCGATTTTTTTCCCAGACTTTAGCCGACGAAAAATTTAAGATATTCGTTGGCTATAGTCCAAGAGTTTAGCCAATGCAAAACATGTCGTCGATTTTTCTCAGACTTTAGCCGACGAAACAATTAAGATACTCGTCGGCTAAAGTGTTTAATTAAAAATTAAAAATAACTAAAGCCGACGAAATATAGTCTGTTTCATCGGCTTTAGAAGGGTTTAGCCGACGAAACATGCCATAATTCGTCGGCTAAACCTTATTTAAAAAAATTTAAATACTATAGCTGACGAATTATTGCGTATTTCGTCGGCTATAAATCCATTCCAGTAAAAAAAAAATACCCGAAATTTCTAATTACCATTCCAAGCAAGTTGCAAAATACACCACAAACAATTTCATATAACCAACAACAACAATAAGCACATAAAACCATATATAATTCATCAACTACATAAAATCTAGATCGTCTAAATTAATATCCGCTTCTGGAGGCTGCTGCGGATGTTGCAGCGGCTGAGGTAGCGGTATAGCCGTAGGCATGGGTGGAGTCGGAAGTCCCTGAAGCTGGGCAGCTGTAAAGTCCTGCATGTACTGGAACATCTACTGCTGCTGGGCCTGCTGGATGGCATGAATCTCGGCAACATAGACTGCCTGCGCGGCATTATAGGCAGCCTGAGCAGCTTGCTGTTCCCGTAGTCTCTGAAGTTCCGACTCTAGCTGAGTCGTCCTGGTGGTCGTGGTCGTGGTCCTGCTGCTGGTCGATACTGCCTTTCGTTGAAATCCTGGAGTGGTCTTCAGGACCCCCTCGCCCTTCTTTCCTAGACCCTGGCAATAGAAGTTGTTTGCATGCGGTGGGAAGGCTATGCCCATGATCCTCACCCCAACCGTCGGATCCGAAGTGTCGATCCGGGACATGGCTTCGGACATCTCTTCCTCCTGCGTGTCCGACCATGTCTCTCTCACTATAGCACTCATCACCTCGTCACTAGCCTCCCTCACCTTCGCCTAATTGGATAGGAAAAAATTATTAATTAACATTTTGACATATATATAAGTAAAATTAAAAATTTAAAAACGTAAGATAACTTACAATATCCTCCTGAGCGTCAGGATATGCCTTCTCATACGTATAGATGTACGGGTTGACTTCTGGATGTTCCCTGGCCGCCTCGTCCATGAAGACAGCGAACAGTCTAGAACCGGCACGATGGTTTCTTGTGTTGCGTTGCCGGTTTTGAGCGTTCGCCCGGGAAACGGCCTTAAAAGAAAAAAATAAACTATTAGTAAAATATTTAAAAACGCACGTACTTAATGACAAATTAACTAATTAATTTTTTTAAATACCTGTTTACGAGGGTTGTTGAATTCTGATGTCAGAAGCCAACGCCACTCATATTCCTTGTACTGGAACTCTACAGGGGTACCAGAACGTGCATTCCCATGCGTAGTCCAGTGGGTCCGCAACTCGTTCTTCCACTCCTTGTACATACAGATACAACAAAAATATTAGAAATATTATTAATATCACATACAATTTTGTTTTTTTATTAACTTCCCAACGTACCTTCCCCCATGCACAACGTCCGCCCAGTTGCTCTTCAAGTGCTCGGGAACCTCAAACCACACCTGCATTTAACTGTTTATTAGTTTAGTTTTTCGAGAAATCAACAATGTAATACATAATATTATTGAGGCATTTTATAAACTCACCGACATCGCGTTGTGGACCATATCTTTAACCTCCTGCGGGACCTCGCCCTAGTCTGACCACAACATAGGGACTCTATCCCTAATGAGCGCTCCCACGAGGCCGGAGTACGTCCTCGACTTCCCGCCCGATACTATGTCGTCATCCCTGTCAGTACGGATGACGATCCTCCCTGAGGTATCGACGATCTTCTCGAGAGCCTTCCCTGTGACGGGGCCTCTCTTCTTGTTTGCCGGCTTCGCTCCGACGGTGCCTATCATATGATAAATCAAATTGATTATTAAAATCGGAGAATTATAAGAAAACAAATCATTCATCTTTCATTACTTGAGGGCGATGCGGCGAATGCAACGGATTCCGTCTCTGTCGCCGATGATGATACCCTCGCGGAAAGAAGAGGCGTATCAAAAGGCACGAACCGGTACGCCGCTGATTGAGCCACTGGCGGGGGTAGTGGATAAATCAGCATCCTTGAGCCATCGACTGCATGTAAGGCCGGTATCATCCGCGGAAGGAACAGATGAGGCGGCGGCATCTGTACCCCAGATGACCCACTATCCGAAGAAGTAGGACCTGAAGTGGGCGCCCGGTGTATCTTAGGCATACAGGGTGCAGACATCTTCGTCTGGGTCTGAGGCCACAACTGCCTCGAGGAATGTGGGACACCCCGCTGCCTCGATGAAGGGTGCACCTCCGGCTGCCTCTGCCCGTCTGCAGAAGGCTCGCACGTCTGGCTGTCATGGGGCCCTAAAACGACGTTTGAGGGTTGCTAGAGGTTCCCTCAGACGATTCGGACCTTTGGCCCTTCGAACCCTTCGTCAATCCGGACGGTCAATCCCGTAAGTCAAACCCCTAAATGCATGGAAAAGGTCGTTGGACCTTCTAAATTTCGTATTTTGGCCGGACCATCAACTGAAAATAGTTTTAAATCGATGAGGCGCAACAAGTCATATAAAAATTTTACGCAAAATAACCACCGAAGATAGGGCTATAGTATGTAATAGAAAAATTTTAGGGTTTAGCCGACGAATACACTAATATATTTGTCGGCTATAGTATGTAATAAAAAATAAAAAAATAAATAAAGCCGACGAAATATTAGGGTATTCGTCGGCTAAAGTGATCTTAACCGATGACTTATAATATAATTCGTCGGCTAAGATGGTTTTAGCCGACGAAATATACTATAATTCGTCGGCTAAGATGGTTTAGGCCGACGAATTATGGTGTATTTCGTTGACTAAAGTATAAAAAATACATTAAAAACTGAAGTTTTAATGTAAACCATACTCACTTCCTGTTCATATATCACCAAAATTCATATAAAATAACAGAAATATGAATTCAACATATGTAAACTATAAAGGTAATACATTCTTTTTTATTATAAATTAATGTATTACGTCCTCTAAATTAAAACTAAGGCTCGTAATCGGAATCATCAGATGAGTCTTCTTCGGTGTCAGAATTAATTTCTGGTAATCTATGCATTTCCTCATCGCCAGAGTCTTTGTCTGTTTCTTGATTTGGATCAACATCAATAAGCCTTGCCTCTTCATCACAAATTCGCACCGAACGATCCGCTTTAAAATTATTAAGGCGAATGGTAGAGGAGTTAGGAATACCTATTGCGTTGGGCTCTTGATACGCAACATCTTCTTCCTCGTCTTCGGCCTCTCCAAGTGTAGCCGCCTGGTAAATGTTTCGAGGGTGCACAAGGTTGACTACTTTCCACGCGTCACCCTTAGCAAGGTCATCAAGATAAAACACTTGTTTTACTGATGTGGCAAAAACGAACGGGTCATTTTCGTAACAACTTGCAGCAGTGTTCACCGATAATATTCCGTACTGATCGGTCTTCATATTCTGCGGCCTAGTATCAAACCATCTACACTTGAAGAGATGCACTGTCATGCCTTGCCCATAAACGAGTTCCACCACTGAATGGAGAACACCGTAATAGTCAACTCCATTCCACCCACCATGCACCATCACCCCAGAATTCTATGTTCTCCGTCTGCTGTCTCTTTGTTCACATATAAATTACACGCCATTCACCTTGCACATCGGATAAACTCTTGACATTATCGGCTTCATCGCTAGAAGTCTTAGTTCGTGCGACCAATTTGGGTGACCATCAAATTGAATATGGTTCATCTGCAACCAATCATTCAACTGTAAATATGGATAATTATGCAATAAATATAAATACGGAGAGAAATATTGAATTACGTACCCAGCCGCCAAAATAGTTTGCGAACTCCCTGTTATGGTACTCGACATTACCTTGAATGCTAGGACAATATAGATGGATGTCTTTCCAGTATTCAACTTCTGGACAGTTAATTAATACCCACCAGTGGGCAATGACTAGCTCATGTGGTTGCAACTTGTAGGAGTCTGGTAAAATTCCATAAATTCAACATCACTGGAGAGTATGGAAATATTGAACTTCGGTACATCTACCGATATGATTTGCGGAGTTTCCTTCAACGCTCCTAAATACAACTTCATGTAGGTGACGCACTCGTGCGCAATATATACTTCAGCTATACATCCTTCAAGCGCGGATTTATTAGCCACATAATCTTTGTAGTCTCCAAGTTGCCTATAAATCAAGTTGCAAAGTGTTATGATTATTGAACATGTATATATATTAAGGAATTCATGTGTAAAAAACGTACCTTTCCATGGGATACATCCAAGTGTAGTGTACTGGACTGCTAAGCAACAATTGCTCGGGAAGATGGATCATCAGGTGAGGCATGACGTCAAAAAAATTTGGAGGAAATATCCTCTCAAATTTACACATGATATAAATGATGTCCTCTTGCATTTCCCGGAGGTTAGATTTTTTCATTTCCCGTGTGCATAATTTCTGGAAGAATCTTGCTAACGCTACTAACGGCTCCACCACCAGACGGGGAAGGAACGGTCGAATGAAAACAGGGAAGAGACGTTGTAGCAGGATATGACAGTCATGACTCTTCAACCCGTACATCTTATTGTCCCGGAAGTTCACATACCGGGCTATATTTCCTGCATAGCCTGAAGGATACTTCACACAACTCATCCACTTGAAAATTACGTTCTTCTGGTCAGGCTTCACGGTGTAAGGAGCTTGGGGCATTTTTTTCTTCCCTTCTTTCAACCACAGATGCCTTCTTAATTGCATTTTTTTTTAGATCAATGTGTGCCTTAGAACCGTCTTTCGTCTTCCCCTCCAAGTTCAGCATTGTGCCCACCACACTGTCGCAAACATTATTTTCTATGTGTATCACATCTAGGTAGTGCCTGATCAACAACTTACTCCAGTATGGGAGTTCCCAGAATATGCTCTTATGTGTCTAGAATTTGTATCTGTCGGGTCTTTCAGGTATTGCCGCCACAATATTGGGATGATTGCTGAGCTGCCCAAAATCGTACTCATTACGCACTGCTAAAATTTCTTCCCCCGTCCATCTTCTGGGAGGCACACCGTTTTCTACGGTCCCATCAAATGCCTGTGCATCGAGCCGCCGTTCGTGATCATATGGAAAGAGAGTACGGTGACCCAATTTGCATATCTTGTTGCAATGACTGCTGCTCCCCTCATCGCTAAGGGACTCTGGACAAGCCTTGTATCCCCTAACAACGTTGTCCGACAACATCCTAAGGGCAGGAAAATCACTGATGGTACCAACAACCATGACATGCATCTGGAACATCTCGTGCATGTACTTGTCATAAGTGAGATGACCAACGTCCCACAAAAACTTAAGCTCTTCAATTAAAGGTCTCAAATACACATCGAGACACTTCCCTGGATAACCAGGCCCCGGAATTAACAAACTCAACATATTGTATTCCTTATTCATGCACATCCATGGAGGAAGGTTGTACGGTGTCAAAATCACCGGCTATACACTGTATTAAAGACTCATGTTGCCAAAAGGGTTGAACCCGTCGGATGAGAGCCCGAGCCTCACATTTCAGACCTCTGACGCAAAATGAGGAAACTCCCTGTCTATATGCTTCCAAGCCTCCCAGTCAGGGTGTATAAGGGTATCTTCGTCATGCAATTCCCTATCAGCGTGCCATCTCATAGCTTCGGCCGTGTGTGAAAACATGTACAACTGCTCCAGCCTATCCCTCAACGGGAAATACCGAAGTACCTTCACAGGTTTCCTATTGCCTGTACGAGTCAGCTTATACCTGTCAGTGTGACATAGCGGACATTTGTCAAGGCCACCAAGGTCATTCCCTTCTAGATCTTTACCCTAGATGAGAACGCAATCATATCTGCATGCATGGATCTTCATGTAGGAAAGCCCAAGATCTTTCAGGATACATTGGACCTTATGATGAGTGGTAGGAAGACGATGACCGTGGGGCAGCATCGAAGCAGTGTACTGTAGATAATCATCAACAGCCTTCACGGTCGATTTTGTCTCAACTTTAATCTTCATTACGTCCATCACACTTTCGAGAAACGGTCTTCTGACAACCGGGGTACACAGGGGTGTGTTGGAAAGCAAGCAGTTTGTTGTATTTGTCAATACCAGCAGTGTTGACAGCTCTAGGGAAGGGCTGCACCGACTCAGGCATATACTGTCCTTGAGCGCATACACCGCTCTCATAAGGAAACATGTCGTTGATGAACGCCGTTGTTGGATCGTTGGATGTACTGCCCGTCTCAGAAAATTGGCCATGATCATGCGGACCCCCTGATGATGTTTCACCGTGATATAACCAACATGTGTACTTCTCCCAAAACCCGTTACTCTTCAGGTGCTGCCATACTTTGTGAATCGCAAATCGATGCATATCGCTGCGACACTGACATTTTGTGCACGGGCAATAGAAAATTGTACTCCCGTTAGCATTAGCCAGCGCATATTCTAAAAAACTCCTAACTCTTTTACCATATCTTTTGTCCTATTTTGGAAGCGAAATCCAACTCTTATCCATATCCTGAAAATATAACAAAATATATATATATATATAACGCTAGCTAATTATTAATTAAATTCTATGTCATATATAAAATTTCAATTCATTTAGTATATATTCTACGTACTACAACTAATTGATAACAAATTAATTAACACACATATATACATATATATACTTAATAATTACATAACAATATTATATATATCAACATCATCACAAAATCATCATCAACAACTTCATACCATCAACACAATATTATAATTAATTAACATATATAATATATATATAT
>NW_004442353.1:0-1074 GCF_000184155.1 Fragaria vesca subsp. vesca
GGGAGGATAAAATCCTTTCCTCCCTTCTCCATCTCCATTCTATGCTTGGGATTTTGTGCGTGCAAGTACCCAAATCCCGGAATTTTATTCGCGGGTCAAGAGTGTGTTTGATCACTCTTGTTTCTTTGTCCGGGTTGTGTTTGATCAACCCCGACCTTTCACCGGATTGTGTTTGATCAATCCGAGACCTTTTTTCGAATTCTGTTTGATCAATTCGCGGCTTTTCCGGATTGTGTATGATCAATCCGAAGGACAAACCATTAAAAGCATCGTTTGTGACCTCTATCGAGTCTCATAACAGCTTGGTTTTGTATGCAAGAGCAATGTAACATTCTGCTCCTTTGAGTTTTGACGTACTAGATGCCTAAGGCGGATCTTCGCTTGGTATCTGTGGAACCTTTCATTGGAAAGGATTAAACCACATGTTTTGACCCCCAGGCTAACAAGCCTAGATGCCAAGATGCCACATCGACAAAAGCCTTCAATGGCAATCTGTGCAAAAAGTAATGACCACAAAGTACTGTGGAATGCACTCATGGAGCGTTTCTCGAAACGTTCATATAACTCTACTTGTTGAGTTATTAGTCAAGTGGATTGCTTACCACCTTAATTGACTACATATTGTCGATGATCTTTTGTGGCATCATGATCCATAATTTTTAGCGGATTCGATCATCATCAAGTTCTCTAGGTCCTCCAAGTTGGTGTGGAATTACCAACGAGACTTGATTTTGATCATACAAACAGGAATTGTATATACGCTAATGTGATAAACTTATTTGGGATTATCCCCTAATGTGGGGACAACAATATGGGTCATGGCAACGGCAGAAAACGTCATGCCGATGTCTAGAAAAGAGGGGGAGATGTCGCCGGCTCTAATAGCGACACTCCCGGTCTAGACACCATTTTGTCAAAACTACTCACGTCAGCTCATGACATTAATGCAACCGTTGTGGATCTTCGGATCACTGGTTCAAGATTGTCAAGCTCCTTTAAATTGTGAATGCATACAAAAAGGTATGGAAAATCAATATGAGGACAATAAACGTCATCCTCATGATCGCGAATTTC
>NW_004442354.1:0-1088 GCF_000184155.1 Fragaria vesca subsp. vesca
CATTAACAAAGAGATAGGTCCTTGGGCAGGTGATGCCGACACCGCAAGCTAAACCCTATCAACTATGCCTTTGTTAGATAGCGTAGTGAGAGTAAGAGCTTAGACTCACCTTATGGCGTAAGGTCTTTCACTAACACGCACTGGGATCAACTACGATAAGATATGCTCTCGTAATGGATGTCATTGAACTCCACTACTTTGTCAGTTTGGTAGTTTCCGAATAACTGAACATGCAGCCTATGAATGTGGTCATAATAACATCTCTATGGGATCAGAGATATACATGAAGATCTTAAACGGACTTCATTCATCCGAATCAAGTGGCTCCAAACCACAGGAGCATGCGTTTGCTAAATGTATTGAAACGCACATGGACTCTACTTGATTTGGAAGGGATATGGTGAATTATGCCTTTGCGTGTTTATTCTGGATTTACATGGACTCTTGATGGATCAAGAGATGCCAATATGTATCAACATCCGAAGAAAAAGATCTTGGGAAGACATGGTCTCGATAAGGCACTCGATGACTGTATTGATGATGATTTTCCATCAATCGGCTTAGGCGCTCTATAACTAGTGAGGCCTACATATACTCCCATGATTAGTCAAAGTTTTTGCTCTAAAGAGAGATCCGTTGTTTTGTCTAAAGCAAGATGACAAATATATGTTAAGAGATGGAGTTCCCATCTAAGTACAATAAGACGCATCAATGTACTCAACACAATACGAAAGACTTGACATCTCATTCGCTATGAAAAGTTGTAAAGCTAAGTGTAGCTATGCGCCCACGCAATGCCAATGTAATGGCAGTAACTCCTTTTTCAATACTTAATGGTATGAAAGGTTGAGGCTTATTCTATCCCTACATAAGAAAGACACATCAAAAGCGAAATCAGAATCTGCCAAGTTTTGTAGGTCAACTTCCACGGGACCTATAGGAAATCTCACTCGCTGGAAAATGGTGAAATTGGTACCATTGGAAAGGTCTATGTGTCTACTTTCCAAAGACACCAACCATTTGATCATACCTATCATATTGAGTGAGTTATGGCCGTTTTCGTAAAGTAGGACGAATCTGTCCGAGAA
>NW_004442355.1:0-2037 GCF_000184155.1 Fragaria vesca subsp. vesca
TGTAAAGCTAAGTGTAGCTATGCGCCCACGCAATGCCAATGTAATGGCAGTAACTCCTTTTTCAATACTTAATGGTATGAAAGGTTGAGGCTTATTCTATCCCTACATAAGAAAGACACATCAAAAGCGAAATCAGAATCTGCCAAGTTTTGTAGGTCAACTTCCACGGGACCTATAGGAAATCTCACTCGCTGGAAAATGGTGAAATTGGTACCATTGGAAAGGTCTATGTGTCTACTTTCCAAAGACACCAACCATTTGATCATACCTATCATATTGAGTGAGTTATGGCCGTTTTCGTAAAGTAGGACGAATCTGTCCGAGAATCTGATTTTGGCAAAACAGTCAACTTCGACGGGACTTTGTGAACAGCTCCTGATGAACCAGAATGTGTGTAATATACGGTTGGAAAGCTAAATGAGTCTAGTTTCCAAAACCGTTTACGGTTCGTTCATATGTATTTCCTAGAGGAAGTTACGACTGTTCTAGTAATTGAAGGTCATGCTGCGCGGAAATCTGATTTCCTGCACGAACTTATGTTTTGAGTTCACAAGCGACCTTCTCCTCAAGATCTAAGTATAAAAGATCATTTGAGGACAATACGGCATGATTTAGTTAATCATTGCCCAATTCCACATTTGAAGACATGTTAAAAAGCATTGACATGCTAAGTTTTTGAAACTTCCGTGATTAGTAAGAATCAGGAAGAGCCCTATGATTGATGTAAAGTTCAGGGGGAGTCTAGCACATACATACATGTCACTATCAAATGTGAAGGGTGCGTTGTACTCTTTTTCTCCTACGATCAAGGTTCAGTTTTTCTCCCACAGGGTTTTTGTGACTTGACGAGGTTTTTGACGAGGCAACAGATCAGCACCATCGGCATATCAGCGAGCGGCACAAGGGGGAGTGTTCTAGGATATTCTCTATGATCTATTTATCAATACCTATAAACTGAATGGTCAAAATGAGGATATAAGATCGAAAAATGAGATAAGCCGAAAAATTCTCAACTAGTCCTCAACTTAAGGGTTCTCGTTAAAACTTGAGAAGGGCTAGGTTATAGAGCAGCTAAGTAATTCATAGTAAAATGGGTTATGACGGGTGACCCGGATAAACTTGGGCCCAACTACTTAAAACCCTACTAGTAATTCTTGGTTTGCAAATTGATATTCTTGTTGATCTCAGAAGAAGAGGAGAGCAACAGAGCAATGGAAGCAGGGAAAAAGCAGAAGGGGGTGAAGAGGCGTCACAAACCTGCTTCAAATGAGAAACCCAAAGATGAAAGAGTCGATGGAAGCGAAGAAGAGTGAAACCCAAAAGCTTCAAAGCACAGAAAGTCTCAGGGGAAAGTCTCAGAAAGTCTCAGGGTAGCACAAGGATGTAGATGACATGCCACTGTCAGCGACAAACTATAAATCTAGTAGAATTATGATTCTAGTCTAATTGGGTCTGTTAGAGTTATTCAACTCTGCTTATTGGAAAATGTTGCAGGTATTAGTGTACATGAAAGATCTCAATTCCACAGGAGAGATGAACAACCACAAAACTCAGAAACTAGCCAGGCAGGAAAAACAAAGCCAATAGGCATAAACATAAAAAGAAAGACTACAGGCCTAAACCAGGCACGCAAAGAGCCAAGGAGAAAGAGCCGTCGCAGCTGCAATTGCTCCGTGGTGAGCGAAGCATATTAGTAGAATGCAAGTAGCCAAGTGCAGTACGTGGTGTACTGTTACTTCATTCTAAATCACCTAGATGCAATTCTGTTGCAACTCTGCAGATCTACAACACATGAAAAGCCTAAATGTTATAAGTATATGGAAATCTGGACGTAGAGAGCAAGTTATAACAATCAATCGTCGTGGAGAGCCTATTCAGCGCACCCGGGTGCGTGGCACACCCGACGCCAAAGAATGCGTGCAAACAACGTGATGTTAAGTTCGACTGGTCCTTGTTCTAGTCGTTTCTCTTCGCTTCTCCTTTCTCTCATGAATCAATCATGATCTCATCTTCCTTATTTTCTCCTCTCTCTCTCTC
>NW_004442356.1:0-1454 GCF_000184155.1 Fragaria vesca subsp. vesca
AGTTTTCTTACATTGAAGACAATGTTGATTTTAAGTGTGGGGTGGATGTCATTACTCGTTGATTTGCTATGCTTTGATATGATTTGAGTTGTTTTTAATTTTTAGGATTAATTTTGAATTTTTTTTTTGTTTATGTTTTCCGATTTTTAGATGAACTTTGTTTCTTTATTTTGTGTTGTTATTTTACTTTGTTGAGTCTTAGGTGCCTTCTAACGTGTCTAGGATGAATATATGATCTTTGATTGATTAGTTATTGAGATGAGCATGATTTCGAATATTTGAGCTTATATGTTATTTGATGGTTAATGGATATGTTGAAATTGTACGAACTTGTAGTAGATGAGGACCATTGAAACTTAGGTACAGAATGAGCATGTTCCTTACTTGTTTGATTTCATGTACCCCTTGTGAGACTTTCGAGCCATATATATGTGCCTTTTCTTTGGAGAGTTTACTCTATCTATTCTTTGATATATATGACCTCATTATACATTACTTGATCAATTTATATGCCATAGAGATTTAATGAACTAGAGATTGCTAGAACTTACTCGTGAAACTTTCAAAACTTTTATCATAACTTACTTTGATTTTGAATAGGATTGTGGATCTTTCTTAGGACTATCACCACTTTATCTAAATAGCCATATATCCTTACTTTGAGCCTTGTTTGGGACCCCTTAGTCTGAACCCCCTAGAGCCTACGTTATGCCTTTCTTGTTCACCTAAATTATCCCTTGCCTAGTATAGAATTCCTCTACCTTGTCTCGAGCTTGGCAGAGCTATCTTTTTGTGGTGATTTGAGGTGATGATTCAATACAAGTGTGGGGTTGTTCTAAGGAGTTTGTTGCCGAGATACACATGAGAAGAAAAAAATTGCTCTTGGAATTTAAGAAAAAAAAAAGACATGATCCGAGTAAAGAAAAAAAAAAAGTTTAACGAATTGATGAAGATGTCTCGGCCTAGATGAAGTTTTTGTGAATTTGGAGTTGTGATTTATTTGTTGAAGGCTCAATATGTTATACTTTTAGCCTTTGTTCGTTTTCACAATGATTAAAGTGAAGGATGGGTCCAACGTGATGATATTTGGCCCTTGGTGTATGGTGACATAAGGTGGATGTTCTTGCTCTGCTAAGTCTTGAGGATGACCTTTGCGATTCCTATACTTTGAAAATTTTTCCATGCCGAGCCTAGCCAACCTATTTTCTAAAAGATCCGCATGATTCTTAAGATAAGTAAACTTTGATCTGTGGAGTCTGTTTCATGAGTAAGCATATGGTTGTGGTTCATTTGTGCATATGATTGGTATCTTTCATGAGGTTTTCGAATTCATTATGTTCTTTATAACTCTTGTGTGTGAAAAGCTTTTAAGCATATGCCATGTTCTTGAGAGAAAAAATTCGGAGTGCATATCCTTTGTGAGTTGAATTTGAACTTGTTTGGAACGTGTCGAG
>NW_004442357.1:0-1181 GCF_000184155.1 Fragaria vesca subsp. vesca
TCTTGGCAACCAAGCTTGTGGAATTTGCTCACTTTCGGATCACTCTACAGATTCATGTCCGAATGGTGCTTTGAGTGAGGCGGAGTTGAACTTTATGGGACAACAGAGGCAACGTTATGATCCATATTCGAACACTTACAATCCTGGAATTAGAGATCATCCGAATTTTCGGTGGAGTAACAACAATGCTTAACCGGCCAATATTCAAGGTCAAGGACCTCGTCCTTCAGGTTTGTTCATGAGGCCTCAGGTACCTCAAGGTTTTGTTCCTAACTCTTCTAATTTCGTGCCTAATAATGCCAATGTTCAAGGTTCAAATAATAATGCTAGTTCTTCTACTCCTAATTATGATAAACTCTTGAAGTCCCTTGCTCACGGGCAACAGAACTTAACATCTGCAACTCAAGCTTTAGTGACAGGTCAACAGGCTAATTCTAAAGAGATCATGAAGCTCAAGAAGCAGATGGGACAGGTTATCGATTTCATGGGTAAAATCCATGAAAGTGGTAAGTTGCCGAGCCAAACCTTGCCAAACCCGAATGCCGGACAATTCAAGATCGTTGCAACTAGGAGTGGTCGAGTTTTTGAGGAGCCTTTGTTGAAGAAGTCGGAGCCTTCTAAGGAAGGTGAAGCCGAGAGCATATTGATGTAAGATGACGAAGATATTGAAGAGATTTATGCCGAGAAGCAGCCGGACAAAGAGGCCGTGCCTCAGTCCGAGAGAGAGAGTGACCGTGCGGCAGTTCCTGCCGAGAAGAAGAAGGTGCAAGAGGCCGAGCCTCTTGCAGTCCCTGCTGATCCGAAATCCACTCAAGCCGTGCTTGAGAAAGGTAAGTCTTTTAGCTCTAATGGTTTAGTTTCTACTAATGTCCATGCTCGTGCCCCTTTCCTCAACAGGTTTGCTAAATCAAAGCACGATGAAGCTGATCATGCAATGATTGAGTTATTCAAGAAGGTGGAAGTAAACATGCCATTGCTTGAGTGCATTCAACAAAATCCAAAGTATGCGAAATTCTTGAAAGAGTTGTGCACCAACAAGAGGCTACCACGAGAGAAGGATGTAGCGGTAATGAATAAAACAATCTCTGCGGTTTTTCAAAGGAAACTACCACCTAAGCTTAAGGATCCAGGGAGTTTTTCGATTCCATGCACCATTGGTACTCATAGTTTTGATAAGATCA
>NW_004442358.1:0-1017 GCF_000184155.1 Fragaria vesca subsp. vesca
CATTAGATTGGCTGACCGCTCCAACAAGATCCCTCTGGGATATGTTGAGGATGTTTTAGTGCAGGTTGCAAGTTTAACATTTCCTGCAGATTTCTATGTCATTGACATGGAACCGGCGGATGCAGATGACAAAGAAATTCCCATTTTATTGGGAAGGCCATTCATGAGAACCGCAAGGACCAAAAATTGATGTCTACGCAGAGGAACTAACTTTCGAAATAGATGGAGACATCATTAGTTACAATGTTTTTGTATGCGATGAGGTATCCACTTCCTGAACTTTTTCGTAGATTCCTTTTCTATTGATGTTATGGATGATCTTGCAGATGAATATGTGGAGACAATAGCTCAAGACACCTTGGCACTCACCTTGGCAAAAGGAATCGGATTTGATGCCATGGGGAACAAAATCACCTTAGCTCAAGACACCGTGCCTCTGCCCTTGCTTGAGACCGTGCAGTCACTTGAGGTGGCTACCGAGGTATGCTACTCCTCCCCTAGTCCAATTCTCTTTCCATCTAACAAGTTTCTTCCTTCCATTATCCAAGCCCCAAAATTAGATCTCAAGGTTCTTCCAAAACATTTGAAGTATGTGTATTTGGGAGAGAATGAAACGTTGCCAGTTATCATATCATCATCACTAGAGAAGGAGAAAGAGGAGAGATTGATCGAAGTTTTGAAAAAACACAAGACGGCCATAGGTTGGACCTTAGCCGACATCAAGGGAATTAGTCCTACAATGTGTGTTCATCGAATTTTGCTTGAAGATGGAGCAAAACCGACCAAGGAGGGTCAACGACGTCTTCATCCACCTATGATGCAAGTTGTGAAGGATGAAGTGACAAAGTTGCTCGATTGTGGAGTCATCTACCCAATTTCGGATTCAAGGTGGATTTCACCGGTTCAAGTTGTGCCAAAGAAGAGCGGAATCACGGTGGTGAGGAATGATGAAAACGAGCTTGTGCCGCAAAGGACCGTAACTGGCCACCGAGTGTGTATCGATTAAAGGAGGCTCAA
>NW_004442359.1:0-1396 GCF_000184155.1 Fragaria vesca subsp. vesca
TAATACTTGTAGAGATCTCTATCTGGATTGGATTTGACATTGAGGCGTCCCCCAACGATAATCACAATTCAGACTTCATGAGACGGATTTGAGTATCACTGATCAATGGATCAGGTTGTGCCAATCTCGCTTTCTTCCTAGTGCGAGAATATATCGAACCTAAGGGCCTCCCTCCTTTTAGGGAGCCACACGGCCTTGTGACACCAATTTTGCCACTATATGGCGTCACCATATCACCATCCATGGTGATGGCGCCAAGACCAACTTCTTTTGGTCGCGCCATGTCCATTTGTAGGACATCAATCCTTGCAGACATATTTGCAGCATGTGATCTCGTCACTTTAACACTATAAGCATTTGGGATCAAGATGAGACTTAGTGGGGACAAACCACGACAATTCACGTCGTTCCACTTGAACACTTGTGTTCTTATCTCCCCCTAACGGCGGGAATATTGTCTCATCAAAGTGACAATCCGCAATTTAGCGGTGAATGAGATCGCTTGACAAGGTTTCTACATATACGGATTATAGGTGGAGGTTCATATCCAACCTAAACTTATTCATCTCAAATGACCAATCATTGTACGCAATGGCAATGCGATTTGGCATCTATAAATAACATCTAGCCGAGCTCAAGGATTGGAGATCCGTTTCAATCTTGCCGAGCTCAAGGATTACAATTTCGTGTCAATCTTGGTACACAGTCACGAGCTGTAGTACAACAAAATTCAATGATGGTGGGTCGTAGATGAATAGTAAAGCTGCATGCAAATATTGCATAGCCCCAAGACGCAATAGAAAGAGTGGTGCGCATCAATAATGTTCGAGCGACAAGCTAAAGTTGCTTGGTCGTAGCCTCGATGAGACCGTATTGCGTGTGAACATGGGGCACAGGACACTTCAACTTACATCCCGATCAACTTCTTTAAAAAATGGGTAGTGAGCCCGTAGAAGTATAAGTAGCATAAGCAGTAGATAATAGTGTAACACGTGACCAGTGTGTTAACACTTCAACCAACACCATAAAGCATAAAAAGGTGTCCGCAAGTTGGTTGTATCTATCTACATAGTTTGATGTAAGAATAGAATGTTCACTTTTGTGTTATTTAGCGTAGGAGGGTCTCACTCCTTATTTAGCTAAAGAATAGGCTTTCAAAACGAGCAATGAGCATTGCAGGGGGCCAATGCGACATCGAGAAAAGGCCGGTGCACCTCAATTGCTTGAGGAATTGACCGGACGACCTCCAGGAAGTTAGAGTCGTGTTCGGGTGACCTCAATGTCCCCCGGGTCACCACCATGCTTCATGGTGATGCTAGATCTCGAATGTCTTCGTTTTGAGCGGAAGAATGGATGTCCATGAGATTTTCTCAAAATTTGGACCATTATATCTCTT
>NW_004442360.1:0-1598 GCF_000184155.1 Fragaria vesca subsp. vesca
TTAGGGTAAATTAGGGTTTAGGGTAATTCAGGGTTTAGGGTTTGGGGTTGGGCTTAGGGTGATTCAGTTTTAGGGTTTAGGGTAATTCAGGGGTTAGGGTACATTAGGATTTAGGGTAATTCAGGGTTTAGAGTATAGGGTTTAGGGTTAGGGTTTGGGTTTATTCAGATTTAGGGTTTGGGGTTAGGGCTTAGGGTGATTTGGGTTTAGGGTTTAGGGTAATTCAGGGGTTAGGGTAAATTAGGGATTAGGGTAATTCAGGTTTAGGGTATATAAGAGTTTAGGGTTAATTAGGGTTAGGGCAATTCAGGGGTTAGAGGTTAGGGTTTGGGGTTATTCAGGTTTAGGGTTTAGGGTAATTCAGGGATTATGGTAAATTAGGGTTTAGGGTAATTCAGGGTTTAGGGTTTGGGGTTGGGGCTTATGGTGATTCAGGTTTAGGGTTTGGGGTAATTCAGGGTTTAGAGTATAGGGTTTAGGGTTTAGGGATAGGGTTTAGAGGTTTGGGTGTGGGGTAATTCAGAATTAGGGTTTGGGGTTAGGACTTAGGGTGATTAGGTTTAGGGTTTAGGGTAATTCAGGGTCTAGGGTATATTAGAGTTTATGGTTAATTAGGGTTAAGGGAATTCAGCGGTTAGGGTTTAGGGTTATTGAGGTTTAGGGTTTAGGGGGTTTAGGGTTATTCAGGTTTAGGGTTTAGGGTGATTCGGGTTTAGGGTTAGGGTAATTCAGGGGTTAGGGTAAATTAGGGTTTAGGGTAATTCAGGGTTTAGGGTATTTTGGAGTTTAGGGTTAATTAGGGTTAGGGCAATTCAAGGGTTAGGGTTTAGGGTTATTTAGGGTTATTTAGGTTTAGGGTTTAGGGTTTAGGGTTAAGGTTTAGGGTGATTCATGTTTAAGGTTTAGGGTTAGGGTTTAGGGATATATATAATTCTGTGTAACTTTAACCGTTCGTATTTATAACAGAATAATGTTTTTTTGAGTGCCTTAATTATAACAAAATTGATTAAAATTTTACAGAGATGATTTATTAAATTGTATCTAAATATTAGACCGTGGAGATGTGAAAATTCGATTAAAAAGGGAGTGTAAAGTGGAAATCTGCAGCGTAAGAATAAATACAGACGTCCGCAGCTGAAAAGCTCTACATATATATATATATAAGAAGGTTCGAATTCTTTTTTTTATTTTTTGTTTTTGTTATTTTTCGATTGGATTGGTTCAAGCACACCTTCAAATATGTTAGAAGGTTGAAACATGATTTTATAAAGATGTTGATGTTGGGAGGTGTTTACACGCACACAAATGGAAAAACCATAGGTCAAAATAGGTGACTCAAAACTCCTGTGTTTTTTTTGGTTCAAAATGCCTTTCAGCACACGGTTTTTCTGGTTAAAATTGAATGTTCTTAATTTTGAACCAAACTTTTTCTATTATCAAATCATCATTTCTAAGTATCTCTCGAGCTGACGGAACACGAAAATCTTAATCCGATTTGTGTATACGAGTTCCGCTTGATTTCGACCCAAAATCTCTTGCTATAGCACAAGGTTTTTCGGGTCAAAATTGAACGTTCTTATTTTTAAACCAAACATTTT
>NW_004442361.1:0-1744 GCF_000184155.1 Fragaria vesca subsp. vesca
CGGAACTCGTATTCATTAATCCAATTGAGATTTTCGGGTTCCGTCAGTTCGAGAAGTTCTTAGAGATGATGATTTGATAATTGTAAAAGTTTGGTTCAAAAATAACAACGTTCAATTTTGACAAAAAAACCGTGTGCTATAGCAAGGTGTTTTGGGCCGAAATCAAGCGGAACTCGTATTCGCTAATCCAATTGAGATTTTCGGGTTCCGTCAGTTGGAGAAGTTCTTAAAGATAATGATTTGATAATAGTAAAAGTTTGGTTCAAAAATAACAACATTTAATTTTTACAAAAAAACCGTAGTGGTATAGCAAGGTTTTTGGGCCGAAATCAAACGGAACTCGTATTCATTAATCCAATTAAGATTTTCGGGTTCCGTCAGTTCGAGTAGTTATTAGAGATAATGATTTGATCATAGTAAAAGTTTGGTTCAAAAATAACAACGTTCAATTTTGACAAAAAAATGGTGTGCTATAACAAGGGATTTTGGGCCGAAATCAAGCGGAACTCGTATTCGCTAATCCAATTGAGATTTTCGGGTTCCGTCAGTTCGAGTAGTTATTTGAGATAATGATTTGATAATAGTAAAAGTTTGGTTCAAAAATAACAACGTTCAATTTTGACAAAAAAACCGTGTGATAGCAAGGTGTTTTGGGCCGAAATCAAGCGGAACTCGTATTCGCTAATCCAATTGAGATTTTCGGGTTCTGTCAGTTCGAAAAGTTCTTAGAGTTAATGATTTGATAATAGTAAAAGTTTGGTTCAAAAATAACAACGTTCAATTTTGATAAAAAAAAATGGTGTGCTATAGTAAGGGGTTTTGGACCGAAATCAAGCGGAACTCGTATTCATTAATCCAATTGAGATTTTCGGGTTCCGTCAGTTCAAGAAGTTCTTAGAGATAATGATTTGACAATAGTAAAAGTTTGGTTCAAAAATAACAACATTCAATTTTAACAAAAAAACTGTGTGCTATAGCAAGGGGTTTTCGGCCGAAATCAAGCGGAACTCGTATACAGTATTTCAAATGAGATTTGTGGGTTCCGTCACTTCGAGAAGTATCTAAAAATGATTATTTGATAATAAAAAAATTTTGGTTCACAAATGACAACATTCAATTTTTACAAAAAAAAAACCGTGTGCTATAGCAAGGGGTTCTGGACTAAAATCAAGCAGAACTTGTATTCACTAATTCAATTGAGATTTTCGGGTTCCGTCAATCGAGAAGTTCTTAGAGATAATGATTTGATAATAGTAAAAGTTTGGTTCAAAAATAAGAACATTCAATTTTGACCAGAAAAACCGTGAGATATAGCAAGAGGTTTTGGGCCGAAATCAAGCGGAACTCGTATACACTAATCCAATTGAGATTTCAGGTTCCGTCAGTTCGACAAGTTCTTAATGGTGATGATTTGATAATATAAAAAGTTTGGTTCAAAAATAAGAACATTCAATTTTGACAAAAAAAACTGTGTCCTAGCAAGGGTTTTTGGGCCGAAATCAAGCGGAACTCGTATACACTAATCCGATAGAGATTTTTGCGTTCTGTCAATTCGAGAAATATGTAAAAATGATGATTTGATAATAGAAAAGTTTGGTTAAAAAATAAGAAAATTCTGTTTTGACCGAAAAAACCGTGTGCTATAGCAGGAGGTTTTGAGACGAAATCAAGCGGAACACGTATACATTAATCCGATAGAGATTTTCTTGTTTCGTCATATCGAGAAGTATTTAAAAATGATGAT
>NW_004442361.1:1764-5630 GCF_000184155.1 Fragaria vesca subsp. vesca
CTAATCCGATAGAGATTTTTTGCGTTCTGTCAATTCGAGAAATATGTAAAAATGATGATTTGATAATAGAAAAGTTTGGTTAAAAAATAGAAAATTCTGTTTTGACCGAAAAAACCGTGTGCTATAGCAGGAGGTTTTGAGACGAAATCAAACGGAACACGTATACATTAATCCGATAGAGATTTTCTTGTTTCGTCATATCGAGAAGTATTTAAAAATGATGATTTGATAATAGATAAAGTTTGGTTCCAAAATAAAAACACTCAATTTTGACCGAAAAAACCGTGTGTTTTATGCTAATGTCAAGCAAATCTCATACACACTAATCGGATTAAGATTTTCGCGTTCCATCTACTCGAGAGGTACTTAAAAATAATGATTTGTTAATAGAAAAAATTTGGTTCGAAAATAACAACATTCAATTTTGACTAGAAAAACCGTGTGTTTATAGCAAGGGGTTTTGGGCCGAAATCAAGCGAAACTCGTATACACTAATCTAATTGAGATTTTCGGGTTCTGTCAGTTTGAGAATTTCTTAGAGATGATGATTTGATAATAGAAAAAGTTTGGTTCAAATATAACAACATTTAATTTTGACAAAAAAAAAAAAAACGTGTGCCATAGCAAGAGGTTTTTTGTATGAAATTAAGCGGAACACGTATTCACTAATCTGATAGAGATTTTCGTGTTCCGTCAATTCGAGAAGTATCTAAAAATGATGATTGGATAATAGAAAAAGTTTGGTTCCAAAATAAAAATATTCAATTTTGACCGAAAAAACTGTGTGCTATAGTAAGGGATTTTGAGCTAAAATCAAGCGGAACTCGTATATACAAATCCGATTTAAATTTTCGAGTTTCATTAGCTCTAGAAGTATTTAGAAATGATGATTTGATAATAGAAAAAGTTTGGTTCAAAAATAAAAACATTCAATTTTGACCGAAAAATCTGTGTGTTATCAGGGGGTTTTGGGCTGAATTCAACTATATCTGTATAAACTAATTCGATTGAGATTTTCGAGTTTTTTCAGTCGGTGAAGTACTTATAAATGATAATTATGTTATAGAAAAAGTTTGGTCAAAAAATAAGAATATTCGATTTTGACCAAAAATTTGTGTTATGATTTTATTTCCGGTGGAGCTCAAATGACTCACGAGTACCGTGTTTTTTAAAGCTATTATAATTGCTTTTTTTAGAGGTATTTAGTGAATTTCCAAGCTTGTGATGCCTTCATTACTTCTAATACCGATCGGCCCCAAGAAGCTCAGTTTAAAAAATTAAAACAAAACTAATTATTACCCTCATCTCAAATTTCACTGAATTTGAGCCAAACACAAGAGTTTTGAGTCCTTTTTTTGATCTATGGTTTTTCTATTTGTGTGTGTTTATAAAACCTTCCAACATCTTTATGAATTCATGTTTGAACCACTCGTATACATTAATCTAATTGAGATTTTCGGGTTACGTCAATTCGAGAAGTTCATAGAGGTGGTAATTTGATAATAGAAAAAGGTTGGTTCTAAAATGAAAACATTCAATTTTGACCGAAAAAACCGTGTGCTGTAGCAAGAGGTTTTAGGCTGATACCAAGCAAGTCTCATACACAATAACCAGATTAAGATTTTCGCATTCCGTCTGCTGCATAGGTATTTAGATACGATGATTTGATAATAGAAAAAGTAATAACATTCAAAAATAAGAACATTCAATTTTGACTAAAAAAACTGTGTGCTATAGTAAAGGGTTTTGGGCCGAAATCAAGCGAAACTCGTATATACTAATCGAATTAAGATTTTACGTTCCGTCAGCTTGAGTAGCACTGAGAAATGATGATTTGATCATAGAAAAAGTTTAGTTCAAAAATAAGAACATTCAATTTTGATCGGAAAAACCATGTACTATAGCAAGGGGTTTTGGGCCGAAATTAAGCGAAACTCGTATATTATATTTGGATTAAGGTTTTCTGATTCCCTCAGTTCGAGAAGTTCTCAGAGATGATAATTTGATAATAGAAAAAGTTTGGTTAAAAAATAAGAACATTCAATTTTGACCGGAAAAACCATGTGGTATAGCAGGGGTTTTAGGCCGAAATCAAACGAAACTCGTATACTAATCGAATTAAGGTTTTCGGATTCCATCAGTTCGAGAAGTTCTCAGAGATGATAATTTGATAATGATAATAAAAAATAAGAACATTCAATTTTGACAAAAAAATCATATGCCATAGTAAAAGGTTTTGGGCCGAAATCAGACGGAACTCGTATACGTTAATCTAATTGAGATTTTCAGGTTCCGTCAATTCGAGAAGTTCATAGAGTTGATAATTTGATAATAGAAAAAGTTTGGTTCCGAAATGAAAATATTCTATTTTGACCGAAAAAACCGTGTGCTATAGCAAGAGGTTTTAGGTTGATTCTCATACACACCAATCATATTAAGATTTTCGCGTTCCGTGTGTTGCAGAGGTACTTAGATATGATGATTTGATAATAGAAAAAATTTGGTTCAAAAATAATAACATTCAATTTTGAACAGAAAAACCGTGTGCTAGAGGTTTTCGGCCGAAATGAAGCGGAACTCGTATACACTAATCGGATTAAGATTTTCGCGTTCCGTCAGCTCGAGAGGTACAGAGAAATGATGATTTGATAAAATAAAAAGTTTGGTTCAAAAATATGAACATTCAATTGTGACAAAAAAAACCGTGTGCTATTATAAGGGTTTTGGGTCGAAATCAAGTTGAACTCGTATACACTAATCTAATTGAGATTTTCGAATTCCGTCAGTTCGAGAAGTTCTTAGATATGACGAATTGATAATAGAAAAAGTTTGGTTCCAAAATGAAAATATTCAATTTTGACCGAAAAAACCGTATGCTATAGTAAGAGGTTTTAGGCTGATACCAAGTAAGTCTCAGACACACTAATCAGATTAAGATTTTCGCGTTCCGTCAGTTTGAGAGGTACTTAGAAATGATGATTTTGATAATAGAAAAAGTTTGGTTAAAAAATAAGAACACATTTAATTTTGACAAAAAAACCGTGTGCTATAGTAAGGGGTTTTGGGCTGAAATCAAGCGGAACTCGTATACACTAATCTAATTGAGATTTTCGGGTTCCGTCAGTTCGAGAAGTTCTTAGAGATAATGATTTGATAATAGAAAGAATTTGGTTCCAAAATAAAAACATTTAGTTTTGACCGAAAAAACCGTGTGCTAGGCATGGTTTTAGGTGATATCAAGCAAGTCTCATACACACTAATTGGATTAAAATTTTCGAGCTCTGTCAGCTCGAGAGGTAAGTAGATATGATGATTTGATAATAGATAAAGTTTGGTTCAAAAATAAGAAGGTTCAATTTTAACCGGAAAAATGGTGAGCTATAACAATGGGTTTTTGGCGGAAATTAAGCGGAACTCGTATATATTAAATCCAATTGAGATTTTTAGGTTTAGTATATTCGAGAAGTTCTTAGGGATGAAGATTTGATAATTGAAAAAGTTTGGTTCCAAAATGAAAATATTCAATTTTGACTGAAAAAACCGTGTTCTCTAGCAAGAGGTTTTAGGCTGATACCAAGCAAGTCTCATACACACTAATCGGATTAAGATTTTTGTGTTCCGTCTGCTCGAGAGGTACTTAGATGATTTGATAATAGAAAATGTTTGGTTTAAAAATAAGAACGTTCAATTTTGACCCGAAAAACCTTGTGCTATAGCAAGAGATTTTGGGTCGAAATCAAGCGGAACTCGTATACACAAATCGGATTAAGATTTTCGTGTTCCGTCAGCTCGAGAGATACTTAGAAATGATGATTTGATAATAGAAAAAGTTTGGTTCAAAATTAAGAACATTCAATTTTAACCAG
>NW_004442362.1:0-1169 GCF_000184155.1 Fragaria vesca subsp. vesca
ATATCCTATCACTTCAAAGTTCCAAAAACCCCTGCAAATATGGGGTTTATTCAGATAAAAAGTGATGGTGATGCTATAGAGATGGTGAATGTAATACCAAAGAAGAAGAGGCAGATTTCTTTGTACATCACAGGTGGAGGGAAAAGGAAGTATCATGAAGCTCTAGCTGATTTTGATAGGCCTGATGACCCGGATTGGGAGAATCCTTTGAATAGCCAAACTGCTAGAGATAAGGAGAGAGCTGCTTTTGAAGCTAATTTGATGGCAAGTCAGTTATATAGTAGTAAGGAGGGAATGCCTCCAAGATTTGAAAATTTTGATGTGGTTGTAGATGCTGTGCCACTACAGGTCATTTTAGGACCAGCTGTCACATCCCAGGACCCATTCTGCCGTAACACGATATTGTCCGCTTTGGGCCCACCGGCCCTCACGGTTTTGTTTCCGGCAGCTCAGGAGCAGCTTCCCAGGAGGTCACCCATCCTGGGATTGCTCTAGCATCAACATGCTTAACCTTGGAGTACCCATCCCCTCCGAAGCCGCTGAACCACCAAATGGCCTCGTGTTAGATTGGAGGTGGGCATGTACATATACAGCACATAACCCCTCTCCGTTTGGCCGATGTGGGATATTACAATCCACCCCCCTTGGGAGTCCGACGCCCTCGTCGGCACACTCGCACCACATGACAGAGTGGCTCTGATACCATTTGTCACATCCCAAGACCCATTCTGCCGTAACACGATATTGTCCGCTTTGGGCCCACCGGCCCTCACGGTTTTGTTTCCGGCAGCTTCCCAGGAGGTCACCCATCCTGGGATTGCTCTAGCATCAACATGCTTAACCTCGGAGTACCCATCCCCTCCGAAGCCGCTGAACCACCAAAAGGCCTCGTGTTAGATTGGAGGTGGGCATGTACATATACAGCACATAACCCCCTCTCCGTTTGGCCGATGTGGGATATTACACCAGCAATTGACTTGGATGATGTTGTGGACTTAGATGGGGATGTGGATGATGTAAATGGGGATGGTGAGGAGGTATATAGGGCTGGTGAGGATTAAATGGGACCTGTGAAGGATGTAAATAAGGCTGATGAGGAAGTAAATGGGCCTGGACCAAGTCAAGGAACCTTTGAGGTTTGCTGATCTTGTGAGTGATTTGCACATGGG
>NW_004442363.1:0-1113 GCF_000184155.1 Fragaria vesca subsp. vesca
CTTCCTAAAACACCTGCAAGCACTTCTGAAAATCTAAATCCAACCTTAAACTCCTGGAGCCTTCGTGCTCCCCAAATTCACAACATCTCCCAAATCAATCACTAATCTAAAAAAATAGATAATATTATAACCAACCACTCATAGGTTCAGAGCCATTCTAATAGTGAAGAAAAAGAGACAGAAGCATAAAGATGAGTAGAAACTATACTATTGACTATGCCTCGTTTCCATGTACGTCTGACCTCAACTATACTAACCTGCAAACTGGGCATTTTTAAAACGAAGGGCCTAGGGGAAAACATTTGCAAACATTAGAGTGAGTGGACAAAAATAAATTAATAAATAAAATATTTATGTTTCCCCAAATCAATTTCCAAGGAAAAATCGAATGCATGCTGCAAGCGATAAAACTTTCATCTCATAATATCGAGCCTCTCAGGCTCTAAAATATATGTATGTATTTACACACGTCCATACTCCCTATATAAATTCATGGGTCTATATAGGGCTACAACGCTCGCGTCCAACGCTCAAGTCACGCTTTAATGCAGTGCTACACTACGCCATTAAGGTGGACAGACGGGTGTATAAATATGTGTCCATACCCCCTATATGAATTAAACACTCATATATGGCTACTACGCTCAAGTCCAACGCTCACGTCACACCATAATGCGGCTATATGCTACGCCATTAAGGTGGACAGACACATATGGCTAGCTAGCATTTATATACATACTCTCTTCAATATACATATTTATACTCACCGAAAAATCCCATTTTTCGGTAACTCTCCAACAGAAATAAAAGCGTCAAAACTCCAACAATTTAAATGTTCGACCATGAACCACAACATGCATATTATTTAAAACAAAAAGTCCACTCACAGTATTATGCCTAAGTCTTCCAATGCTCGGCATACTCCTCGAGCGCTGCCTCCACTATTCACAATCTCGAGTCAATCCCACGTCTGATGATAAACAGCAGAATAAATCGGTCAAACCGGATTCCGAAATAATCATTGATTCGACTTCTTCTTAAATTGACTAAGTATCCTAGGTTGACCAGGATTGACCAACATATATTAATAATCAATTCCGACTAAACTTCGCA
>NW_004442364.1:0-1139 GCF_000184155.1 Fragaria vesca subsp. vesca
GGTGCTCCAGTGTTGTTTGTTAAGAAGAAAGATGGCACCATGAGACTATGCATTGATTATAGGAAGTTGAATCAGGTCACAGTGAAGAATAAATATCCGTTGCCTCGGATCGATGATTTATTTGATCAGCTGAGGGGTGCCTCTGTTTTCTCTAAGATTGATTTGAGATCGGGTTATCATCAGTTGCGGATCCGAGAGGGGGACATAGCCAAGACTGCTTTTCGGTCACGATATGGTCATTATGAGTTTGTGGTGATGCCATTTGGACTTACTAATGCACCCGCGACATTCATGGATCTCATGAATAGGGTATTTAGTCCATACCTTGATCGTTTCGTGATCGTATTCATAGATGACATATTGGTTTACTTAAGAAGTGAGAAGGAATAGGAGATTTTTAGGGTTTGGAGGTCGCCGGAATAGGAGATTTTTAGGGTTTGGAGGTCGCCGGAATTGGCCTCCGGCCGCCGCTGCCGGTTAGGAGATTTTTAGGGTTTTAAGTATGGAATATTAAGAGGAGTATATTGATGTGATTTATGGAATTTTTGGATGAGATTTGGATAGGTTTGTGAATTTCCGAAGTTTGGTATTTTTGGCGGTTAATTAATGTAGAATCCGGTCGTAGGATTTAAGTCGTATTTTGGGGAGGTTGTATTTACGACTGTTGAGTATGATATTTAAGTTCGGATCGTTCCGATTTAAGAATATCGAAGTTAGGCAATGATGAGCGTATTTATGGCTCTCGGGTAATTTTGCCTATTTTTGATTAAATATTGGATTATTGGTTGGGAAATTAATATTATATTTGGAACAGGACGTGAGGAGGCTCGAGCAGACGAGGCCCCAGATCGACATCAGGCTTAGGCCTAATTTGTGAGTGGACGTTTATTTTAAATAAATGCATGCTATAGTTCATGGTTGAACAATTAATGTTGCGGAATATTTTAACGTCATTTTAAATTTGAAGATTTTTATTTCTCTTGGAGAGTTACCGAAAATGGGATTTTCGGTGGATATAAATATGTATTTATGAGAGAGTATGTATATAAATGCTAGCTAGCCATGTGTGTCTGTCCACCTTAATGGCGTAGCATATAGCCGCATTATGGTGTGACGTGAGCGTTGGACGTGAGCGTAGT
>NW_004442365.1:0-1249 GCF_000184155.1 Fragaria vesca subsp. vesca
ATCTTAAAATACATGGACATAAAACTCACGGCATAAAACCTAAAATCATTGATCATAAATCGTAAACTTCAATTCAATACATGGCTCAAAAGTACTTTTATCTCATAGACAAGAATCGAAACATACTTAAGCAAAAACCTAAAACAAGCATAAAAAAGAACGAACACATTCTAATCCGAAAGTAAAAGATGGAATTCACTCTCAAAATATCCCTACTTGTTCTATTCTTCGAGTGAGCGGAACCCTAGGCTACTTGCTTCCGATCAAGGATGATGGTGAGTTCGGATTATGGTGTTTGGAGAATGATGGAGTTTCCGCAAAGCTTTGGTGTAATTTTGCACGGGTTGATGATGATAAACTGTTGCCATGCCGTGCCCTATATATAGAGTAACAAGATTTGATCTCCAAGAATTCCTCAAGCACAAGGAATCCTTATTAAATCGGCAAAACCAAGTCCAAGTTGGATTTAACTTCCTCTCTTGGTCTTCAAGTAATCTTTATGCATTAAGGAATGACAAAACCATCTTGAACTTGGAAAACCTTCTCTCTTGGGCCGCACGGTCTCTTTCCTTGGTGACTTGGGAAATCTCACGGCATCTTCCATACATATCTCGGATTGTACTTCTCCTAGCTCAAGCAGAAACTCCTAGCTGCCGGCCACCTTTCCCTCATGAGTCAGGAAAACATTTCCTGGTCAACACGGGTTTAGACTTTACTGAAATAGAAATAAGAAAATTAGAAACTAGGAAAGAGGAAAGATGGAATCCTGATCAAGACAGGAATCCTGAGTAAACAAGGATTTCCAACACTTAGCACAATTTCAACACCAAATTATTCAAATCCGAAAATACTATGTATTCTAACACTAAAACCTACATATTTCTACATTAAGCAATTATTCTACACTAAACACAAATATAAAGCTAAAACAACTAAATAGGAGTTATCAAAGGGTAAATAAAGGGTATAAACATATTAAGAACGTCACACTTTGTGCTCCTATCAACAATCCCACACTTAACCTTTGCTAGTCCCTTAGCAAACCACTAAAACAAAAACAACATAACTAATCTCGAAAATACTACAATGACTCAATCTAATGCCTTCAACGAAATTGTCTCAGAGACCTTCAAAATCATAGCATCAAGAATAGCACAAGAATCGAAATTGAATGATGAATTCAATGGTTAATAAACATGAGATTTCGATGTAACAAGTAAGACATGGCAGAAACAAAGGTGAAATTAAG
>NW_004442366.1:0-1006 GCF_000184155.1 Fragaria vesca subsp. vesca
ATAACTGCCTACTAGTCCCATGCCCCGGATCTCGTTCATGTTTCTATGTCCAAATGCTTTTTCAAACACGATCGCTTGAGTTTGTTGGTCAAAATGAAGATCAATATCTTCTTCCGGAATGTCAGGGTATTGCTTCCTCACATTGTCACGGATCTCATCAACCTTCTCCATCAGTTTAGCCTAACAAAAGAGGTATATGTTTTACAAAAACAATTATTATGGAGAATAGAGTTTTGAGGGCAGTAATATCTATATTGTTGAAAGTCATTAATCATAGGCTCTCATCTAGCATTATTAACCCATCTATATTGATTACCACCACATGTTAATCAACTTGCATATATCAAGGTATCAAGAAACTTAGTCTAAGATGCACTATGCATGACATTAACAGCCACAATTTATTTTTGAAAAGTCACTAGTATATGTTCCTTATTGTGGTTTTTGCTTATGGCATGCATTATTACATATTACAAGTTACTCATGCAATAGGCAGGAAGTAATGCAAGTTAACTAGTTAATATCATGCAAAAAAAAAAAAAAAAACTAAATTCACAATATTGTTGGCTTCCAGAGACCAAGAAGTAATGCAAAGGCATGATGTAAACCACTTACTTCATTTTCAGCTGCTTCCAGGTTGTGAGCTGAGTCATACACCTGTGAGTAACTTTTAATAAAATAGAGGTGTTCACCCTTGTCCTTCAATTCCTTCACATTGTAGATGAAAGGCCTCGCCCCGGTGTGGTGGTGCAATGTCTTCTTGTCTCGATTACTCTTGTTTGCAGCCGATCTTCTCTGTAATTTCATCATATTAACACTTTGGTTATTAACATCAAGCTTAATCATCAAAAACCACAAACACAAAACTGACCAAATGAACAGTAGTAATGCAAAACCCAGATATATACTTGTCCCCAGAGAAACTATTGTAGTAATGCAATGCAAGTAATATATATACTTGTATCTAGAGAAACTGTTGTAGTAATCAGTGGAATATATATATACT
>NW_004442367.1:0-1097 GCF_000184155.1 Fragaria vesca subsp. vesca
TCTATATCCATATAGATATATATATATATCAGTATATAGATGTAAAATTTTCAAAAACATGAAAATCACACCAGAAACATACCAAAACAGGCATTTCTCATACAACACTTCAAAGTGTACAAAACAAAACAAGGTAATTCCATATAACACAAAGTGTAAGAAACTTAAAATAAATTTTAGTTTAAGCATTTTCAGAATATATAAATATAGAAGCATACTTTTAAACCAAAATTAGTATTTCAGTCTAATTCAATAACCAGTCTACCTGTGGGCAAAGCACAAGTTATTCCTTAGTTTTCCTAAACTACAACATATTTTAATTCCTACAACATGATCAGTCAACACCTGTGGGCAAGAAGAAAGGATCATACTGCACTTTAAGAAGTAAAACATATCATATTTAGAACCACATTTGTTATCAAAGATAAGTAAAGTTTAAAGCCATCTGTAGATGATACAGTCCCTATTTCAACAAAAAATATGCAATTTTCAGGTATGTGCCTTAGTTACAAGAACCATTCAAAAATAGTTTGCTGTGGCAACATGTATTTCAAAATTTCTATTAACTAAATACCTGTGATCATTACTTTACGTTTTCCCAATTCCAATTTCATAAAACTGTCAGAAAACCAATCATGCTCAATCTTGATATTTCAACAAACATATATATAGATTTGGGAGTAAAAATAATACATATCTGTCAATTTCAATCTTAAGCTATGCGTGATCATACATTCAAGTACTCAGAATCACCACAATTTCATCAAATCATTCATAAGCATACAATCACAGTAATTCACATTCCATATCATGCATGCCATCTTTCAAACAATTCGAAATTGAAGTTTCATCTGGGCACCTCAACCTACTCCCCAGGCGAGTTCTAAGGTTCATATGCATGATTCAATCGCATAAAACAGTAAAAATCTCAAATTTCATTGAGATTGAAAATGTACCAGGACGCTCCCGCGCTTGCAAAACAGAGTTAGTAACAACAATATGTATTTCAGAATCAAAATCGCGCACTAACCATGTATATCATAACTATCACGCAGCGAAAAGATCATCACAAAATCGAATTTTTTTTTTTNTTTTCG
>NW_004442368.1:0-1499 GCF_000184155.1 Fragaria vesca subsp. vesca
GCATAGAGAGATACTTTGTTAACATGTTCTAATCNGCGAAAATCAAAATAATGTAATTCTATATTCTAGACCGTAGTAATAGGAAAAAAAAAGATTGTAACAGAGTGAATCGTGTAGGTAAAAAATGGTGATTATAGATCATTACATAAAGAAATACTTGAGACACCAAAAAGCTATCCCAAATATTAATACTAAATAATGTGGCACTTGTCATATCATCAATTTTCCTACTAATTAAGTGATGATATAGATATCATAGTATTTGTACCTAACGAAAAATGAATAAAAAGATAAGAATGCATTTGTACCTAAAGAAAAATTAATAAAAATTTAAGAATATATCCTAAATTTCTTCTTTAATAGAAAAAAAATATACTATCTTATTTTTTTAAGTTGTTGAGCATTGTTACGAATTCTACAGTATTCCTCATGGAAGCCAATTAAAGCCGTTAAAATTACCAGAATTTTGTTTCTCTTTCCCATACTCATCTCTCTTCACAAAACTATTCTTCTAACATTTGAACCGAAAGATTGAATTAAAGAATAATATATATGATTCTTATTTTGATATATTTATACTGCAATTCATTTCGTTTTGTCATTGTCAACTTATAATTAAAATTTTGTCATTGTTAAGTTATATACAAAGATAAAAAGAAGCTATCTCAACATAAAGAAATAATCACTAGACCAACAATATGTCTGACACGACCCACCCCGAGTTTCACCCTGAAACCCAGAGTAAGTCGTGCGGGGACCACCTCCAAGGAAAATTTACTGAAAAGATTAAGAAAATCTCCCTTGCAGATGGACAACCCTAATTCGAAAATTTCATATTACACTCTTAATTTAACGCTTCTAAATATCACATAATATACAAAAATTCTAAAGTATTCAGAGCTACTAAACACAAGCGGAAGCAAGAAAACACAAGTAGGTTGAACAGGTAACCTACTGATGAAAACTGGCCGAAAAGCGGGTGACTATGCCTCGTCTCCTACTAGATCCAACCCGAACTCTGCAGACTGGGCAATTTAAAACGAAGGGCCCAGGGGAAAACATTTAATAACGTTAGAGTGAGTGGACAAAAATAAATTAATAATTAAATATTATGTTTCCCAAAATTAATTTCTAAGGAAAAATCGAATGCCTGCCGCAAGCGATAAAACCTTTATCCCATAAAATATCGAGCCTCTCAGACTCTATAATATATGTATGTATTTACACTCGTCCATACTCCCTATATAAATTCATGGGTCTATATAGGGCTACTACGCCCGCGTCCAACGCTCACGTCACGCCTTAATGCGGTGCTACACTACGCCATCAAGGTGGACAGACGGGTGTATAAATATGTGCCCATACCCCCTATATTGAATTAAACACTCATATAGGGCTACTACGCTTACGTCCAACGCTCACGTCACACCATAATGCGGCTATATGGCTACGCCATTAAGGTGGACAGACACATATGGCTAGCTAGCATTTTTTATACA
>NW_004442369.1:0-1165 GCF_000184155.1 Fragaria vesca subsp. vesca
TTCAATTTTTGTATACAGTATTACGAAATGTGACATACCGGGGCATAGTTACCTCAGTTTTTTTTGGAGATCCCTCTTGAAAAACACAAAGCAATTAAAAGATCCACTATATGATACAGTAAAATTGTATGGAGTACTAACCTTTACATTCATCAAGTGCATGAGAATAATGTTTCCTATACAAATTTTACTTTTCAACTATAAATTTCTCTCATTAAGCAAACTAGATTTCAAAAACTGAGATATCAAATAATTTGAGACCAACACTGAAAAGTTAGACCTTCCTTCCCCTGGCTAGCTTCGTCTTAATACCAAGCTATCTCACAAATTATAGACTAGCCTTCCTGCACGCGCGATGCATGTGCGAAAGGTCCGCGCTCACGCGTGCGTTTTGGTTTTTTTGTGTTTCATTATTATGTCTCATAGTTCATATATATTGTAGCTACTTTCAGTGGTAGAAATATAGAAATTTGGCAACCCTTGATCCACATTTTTATATATATAACAAAGTACAGTTAAAAAGAGGTATACAACAACCTTATCTCTTTTGAAAACAGAATTACGTTGAACAAAAAACTAAAAGAGCATAAAATAAAGTGCAAATACAACTGGAAAAATACTGTAGAAACTGGAGTGAAGATTTAAAACGGAAGAGAAAATACAACTAAAAAAAATACTTTGGAAACCCGAGTGAAGATTTAAAACGGAAGAAAACAGATGAATCTGGGAAATATAAGCAATAATCATGAGTAGCTTAGCAAACAAAACCAAAACATGGTTAAAGACATATACATGAACTCCAAATGTAAGACTTCTCCAAAGTTGCATTATGCATTATAAGACCTCCAAATGTAAATATTATACAACATATGTAATTAAACCAAGGCATAGCTTTTCATAGCTCATGGACGTACTCAAAGATGTATCACATAGCCAATGATTATGATCGGGCTATCAGCTAAGCATTGAAGTGTTCCCACCATACAAAGGTCATCGATACAAAATAAACCAATCAAGTAAACCAATGATTAGGGAACAAAATAAGAAAGAAATCCGAATCAAGTAAACCAATCAGAAATCAAAATATACATGATGTCTTAGTAATGATATTGATAATCAATAGAAAGACATAAATATGAATTGTGTCATTAGGAAAGTGATTAAA
>NW_004442370.1:0-1554 GCF_000184155.1 Fragaria vesca subsp. vesca
TAAATATGAATTGTGTCATTAGGAAAGTGATTAAATTCAGTTAAAATTCAAAAAGAATACGGGAAAGCAGAGAGAAAGCAGAGAGAAAGAATTACCAGGAACATTAATGGAAAGCCAAATCCATATTGAAAGAGAAATATACTCATTTAAATGCGAATAGGAGAGCACAAAGCAGCAATATTACCATTTAGTCATTTGCACCAAGTATCCAAGATACGTGCAAAATTTAGAGAAAACAACAATGAACAAACTAGACCCAAAATCTAGCCTATATGATAGTACTTAACATTTTACTGGATAAATTAGGCATACCTTTGTTCTAAAGAAGTGCGCCACTTCCTGCATCAATTCCAGCATCATCATAGGTGTGTACCGGCAGAAAAAGAAAACCAAAACCCCAAAAATTATACCTAAACCCATCAAAACCCAAAAAGTGCATCTAAAAATCAAAATTTGAAAATTATCCAATGACTGACCTAAACTGAATGTGTAAAATTGTCGTTGGAATTTTCTCTGCTCCCCTTTCTGTATGAACCGTAAATTTTTGCAAGGGATGAATATTGATGGAGTCGTATGTGTGCAAAGTGCAAACCTGTGTATGTTTTAGTCTCCACTTCTCCAACTTCTCTCTCAGTTACCACAAATTTTCTCTTTGCACGAACAGGGCTAGCTGGTATACGTAGAGGAAAACTAAACTGCTCTTGCATATGGATCAATCAACTGATAATAACGGCCTATGCACAATGTATACGTGTGAGGGGTAATAAACGATAACTGCAAATTAGTTTTTGAAGGAAACTGAAACTGTTCCACATTCCTAATTTACTGTTTTACCCTCTCTTTATTATATTAAGCTTTTGCTAACTTATATCAAGAAATGGGTAATTCAGGGTTATTGAAAATTAAACCAAATGACAGTTTCATAAGGCAAATTGTCTTAATTAATAGAGATTATATTAAAGGAAAAAGTCAATGATCAGTCTGCAAGCTAAAGATTTCAAGTGATATGGAAATGCACGACAGCTTATTTATCTAATCAGTATTTTCCATCTAGAGGCAGTTATGATTTTAACCAAAGTACAGCACCTTACTTAAATGAGTAGCACCCATGTCCTTGTCAAAAGGATATACCTAAAAAACAATTTGTCAGTGTAAATTGCAGATGCAGATAAACATATAAATCTGTTTAAGTGGTGCATGTGCAAGAAACAGGCTCAACTAAAATCAATGACACCATGTGATCGGATCAATTAGGTCATCAAGGGATTTGCCGATCCACAAGCATAAAGTTAGGGACCATGGCACTTCAAGAAAATAAGAACACCCCCGAAAAGTAAGTAAAAATTTACATTTTACCATCTATCTGTGGAAAACTTATATTTTGTGAGATTTTGAGTCTAAATAGCAAGAGTTCAACACAGTAACATCAAACAATAGGCCCAGTAAGGAGGTCACTTCAAATAAAGACCTATGGGACTTGGTTAAATCCTCTATAACTTGGGGATTACAAGTTTACTCATTCACAAAAAAAAAAAAAACAAACAACAACAACAG
>NW_004442371.1:0-1267 GCF_000184155.1 Fragaria vesca subsp. vesca
CCTCAAGGAGGATCGCCCACGTGTTTCCGGTTAAGTCTTCTACCCTATAACGGATTTTTCATCATTAATTGTCAACTAGGCTCATCCAAGTTCAGTGTGATGTCTTAGAATTGTCTGAAATTAAGAAGATAGTGGTTTTAAGTGTGCCTCGCACTACCGACCCTCCACGGACATGCCTGGTCATACTGACTTGAAGTTACCGAAAGCTTTTGATTTTGGATCCCCCTACGCTATTAAACAATTGCCGTCTTGCAAAAGACGTTGAAGACTTATCAAAGCTGGAAAATTATCATCATAATCGGATCTTCTAGGTCCTCTGAGTTAGTTTATGTTCATGTCAGGGAGCTTTTGCTAACTAGTCATGGAGTTTACAACCTTAGAACGATCGAAAGGACTTGGTTTTGATCATACACACGTCACTTTTGGCTAAGGCAAAAGCCTACACGCCACCTGCAAGCTTCACAGCTTCGCACATGCCAAATCTGCGAAAAACAGCAATCTGTCCCTTCTGGACAGTCAACTTCGTTTGAGCTTTGTGAACAGCTCCGGACGAACCAGACAGTGAGCTTTATATCATTGGAAATCCCTATGAGTCTAGTTTTCAGAAATTTTCACGGTTCGTCCATATCTATTTTAACGAAGAAGTTATGGCTGTTTTAGTGCGCAAAGGTCATTCTGCGTGGAAATTTTTATGCACTCTCGGGATTGCAGCTTTTCGTAGCTTCTTTCAATCCTTCTAAATGGTTCAAGTAGAACTATTTACTCGCCTATCTACTCCTTGTAGTTATGTCTCATAGAGACATTGAGTGCTTCGCAGATAGTGGAACTATCCACAATATTCTAAGGAACCATGTTGAGCTTTAAAGACATTCATGCTAATGGTTTTCATTTGAAAACACATTGTGAGAATGAACAAGAATTCTTTTGTGTATACCTCCTCATGAATGCGAACTGAAGCGCATCTTGGAGAAATTCATGAGTCAATCTAGTGAACTGTATGTCACTACAATTCGAATATCGAATCCCATGTTGTCGCCAAACATCATATTTGGGACACCGACTCATATAGGCTTTGGTTTGACCAAATTGGTCAACCTGGAAGAGATATAATGGTCCAAATTTTTGAGAAATTCTCATGGACATCCATTCTTCCGCTCAAAACGAAGACATTCGAGATCTAGCATCACCATGAAGCATGGTGGTGACCCGGGGGACATTGACGTCACCCGAACACGACTCTAACTTCCTGGAGGTCGTCCGGTCAATT
>NW_004442372.1:0-1193 GCF_000184155.1 Fragaria vesca subsp. vesca
CTTTAAAGACATTCATTGCTAATGGTTTTCAATTTGAAACACATTGTGAGAATGAACAGAATTCTTTTGTGTATACCTCCTCATGAATGCGAACTGAAGCGCATCTTGGAGAAATTCATGAGTCAATCTAGTGAACTGTATGTCACTACAATTCGAATATCGAATCCCATGTTGTCGCCAAACATCATATTTGGGACACCGACTCATATAGGCTTTGGTTTGACCAAATTGGTCAACCTGGAAGAGATATAATGGTCCAAATTTTGAGAAATTCTCATGGACATCCATTCTTCCGCTCAAAACGAAGACATTCGAGATCTAGCATCACCATGAAGCATGGTGGTGACCCGGGGGACATTGACGTCACCCGAACACGACTCTAACTTCCTGGAGGTCGTCCGGTCAATTCCTTAAGCAATTGAGGTGCACCGGCCTTTCCTCGATGTCGCATTGGCCCCCTGCAATGCTCATTGCTCGTTTTGAAAGCCTATTCTTTAGCTAAATAAGGAGTGAGACCCTCCTACGCTAAATAACACAAAAGTGAACAATCTATTCTTACATCAAACTATGTAGATAGATACAACCAACTTGTGGACACTTTTTTATGCTTTATGGTGTTGGTTGACGTGTTAACACACTGGTCACGTGTTACATTATTATCTACTGCTTATACTGCTTATACTTCTACGGGCTCACTACCCATTCTTTAAAGAAGTTCATCGGGATGTAAGTTGAAGTGTCCTGTACCCCATGTTCACACGTAATACGGTCTCACCGAGGCTACGACCAAGCAACTTTAGCTTGTCGCTCGAACATTATTGATGCGCACCACTCTTTCTATTGCGTCTTGAGGCTATGCAATATTTGCATGCAACTTTACTATTCATCTACGACCCACCATCATTGAATTTTGTTGTACTACAGCTCGTGACTGTGTACCAGGATTGACACGAAATTGCAATCCTTGAGCTCGGCAGGATTGAAATGGATCTCCAATCCTTGAGCTCGGCTAGATGTTATTTCTAGGTGCCAAATCGCATTGCCACTGCGTACAATGATGGGTCATTTGAGATGAATAAGTTTAGGTTGGATATGAACCTCCACCTATAATCCGCATATGTAGGAACCTTGTCAGGCGATCACATTCACCGCTAAATTGTGGATTGTCACTTTGATGAGACAATATTCCCGCC
>NW_004442373.1:0-6204 GCF_000184155.1 Fragaria vesca subsp. vesca
CAATGTTGCCTCAGCCTTGAATTAACGAGCAACATTGAATGAGTGTATCCGCCCATGCCTTAGCTTTGATTCAAATTAATATTTTAAACAGGATGAGCGGTTATTTTAGATCGACGAAGAGTTCGAAGGGCCAAAGGTCCAAATCGTCTGAGGGAACCTCTAGCAACCCTCAAACGTCGTTTCAGGTCCCCATGACAGCCAAACGTGTGACCCTTCTAGAGACGGCGCAGAGGCAGCCAGAGGTGCCCCCTTCATCGAGGCAGGCGGGCGTCCCTCGTTCCTCGAGGCAGCTGTGGCCTCAGACCCAGACGGAGGTGTCTGCACCCCGTATACCTGAGATACATCGAGCGCCCACTCCGGGTCCTACTTCTTCGGATAGTGGGTCATCTGGGGTACAGATGTCGCCGCCTCATCTGTTCCTTCCGCGGATGATACCGGCCTTACCTGCAGTCAATGGCTCAGGGACGCCGATTTATCCACTGCCCCCGCCAGTGGTTCCATTAGCGGCGTACCGGTTCATGCCTTTTGATAAGCCTCTTATTTCCACGAGGGTATCATCATCGGCGACAGAAACGGAATCCGTCGCGTCCGCCACGAGCACCTCAGGTAATCAGTGATGAATGATTTGTTCTTCTTATAATTAATAATAAAGGGTCTCCGATTTTAATAATCAATTTGGTTTATCATGTGATAGGCACCGTCGGAGCGAAGCTGACAAAGAAGAAGAGAGGCCCCGTCACAGGGAAGGCTCTCGAGAAGATTGTCAGAACCGTGGGGAGGATCGTCATCAATACTGACAAGGATGGCCACATAGTATCGGGCGGGAAGTCGAGGACATACTCCGACCGCATGGGAGCGCTCATTAGGGATAGAGTCCCTATGTTGTGGTCAGGCTGGGGCGAGGTCCCGCAGGGGGTTAAGGACATGGTCCGCAACGCGATGTCGGTGAGTTTACAAAATGCCTCAATAATATTATGTATTACATTGTTGATTTCTCGAAAAACTAAACTGATAAACGGTTAAATGCAGGTGTGGTTTGAGGTTCCCGAGCACCTGAAGGACAGTTGGGCGGACGTTGTGCATGGGGGAAGGTACGTTGGGAAGTTAATGAAAAAACAAAATTGTATGTGATATTAATAATATTTCTAATATTTTTGTTGTATCTGTAGGTACAATGAGTGGAAGAACGAGTTGCGGACCCACTAGACTACGCACGGGAGCGCACGTTCTAGTACCCCTGCTGAGTTCCAGTACAGGGAGTACGAGTGGCGTTGGCTTCTGACATCAGAATTCAACAACCCTCATAAACAGGTATTTAAAAAAATTAATTAGTTGATTTGTCATTAAGTACGTGCGTTTTAAAATATTTTACTAACAGTTTATTTTTTTCTTTGAAGGCCATTTCCCGGGCGAACGCTCAGAACCGGCAACGCAACACAAGGAACCATCATGTCGGTTCTAGACCATTCGCTATCTTCATGGACGAGGCGGCCAGTACGTACGAGAAGGCATATCCTGACGCCCAGGAGGATATTGTAAGTCATCTTACGTTTTTAAATTTTTAATTTTACTTATATATATGTCAAAATGTTAATTAATAATTTTTTTCCTATCCAATTAGGCGAATGTGAGGGAGGCTAGTGACGAGGTGATGAGTGCTCTAGTGAGGGAGACATGGCCGGACACGCAGGAGGAAGAGATGTCCAAAGCCATGTCCCGGATCGACACTTCGGATCTGACGGTTGGAGCAAGGATTATGGGCACAGCCTTCCCACCGCGAGCAAACAACTTCTACTGCCGGGGTCTAGGAAAGAAGGGCGAGGAGGTCTTGAAGACCACTCCAGGATTTCAACGAAAGACAGCCTCGACCAGTAGCAGGACCACGACCACGACCACTAGGATGACTCAGCTAGAGTTGGAAGTTCAGAGACTACGGGAACAACAAGCTGCTCATGTTGCCCATAATGCCGCGCAGGCAGCCTATGCTGCCGAGATATATGCCATCCAGCAGACCCAGCAGCAGCAGATGTTCCAGTACATGCAGGAGTTTACAGTTGCCCAGCTTCAGGGACTTCCAGCTCCGCCCATGCCTCCGGCTATACCGCTACCCCAGCCGCCGCAACCTCCGCAGCAACCTCCGCAGCAGCCCCCAGAAGCGGATATTAATTTAGACGATCTAGATTTTGTGTAGTTGATGAATTATATAGTTTTATGTGGTTGTTGTTGGTTATATGGAATTGTTTTGGTGTATTTTGCAGCTTGCTTGGAATGGTAATTTAGAAATTTTGGGTTTTTTTTTTTACTGGAATGGACTTATAGCCGACGAAATTCGTCAACTATAGTATTTTAAAATTTTTTTAATAAGGTTTAGCCGACTAATTACGTCCCGTTTCGTCGGCTAAACCCCCCTAAAGCCGACGAAACAGACTATATTTCGTCGGCTTTAGTTATTTTTTTAATTTTTTACTACACACTTTAACCGACGACTATCTAATTTATTCGTCGGCTAAAGTCTGGGAAAAAAGTCGACGACTATCTAATTGCTTCGTCGGCTAAAGTTTGGGAAAAAAGCCGACGACTAGTTTTTCGTCGGCTAAACGCTGTGACTATAGCCGACGATGTCTTCTAGTTTCTTCGGCTAAAGTCACCGCCGAGGACCTTTTCCCAACGAAATCTTAGCCGACGAGATCTTAACCGACAAATTAAGCTAACAGGCCGACGAAAATTTTTCGTCGGGTAAAATGCTTGTCCTGGTAGTGTTGATGCATGTTATGTATTAACCCCTTAGTCTTCCCCAACGTCTTCATCTTCTTTTGCGATTACAGACGGACATACTTGTTCTCAACTTCTCCTCTTGTCATCTTCTCACAAAATCCATAAAATTTTCTGCAAACCCATAATGGACCGACGGACCCAACGCGGAAGCACGTCTTCTTCTCTTCTATCAAGTTCATTAAATTTTAGGAAAATTACAGACTCGTCTCACCGGAGAATCAACGAACTAAGATGTTGTATTATTGGGTTTAAAGAGGAAACAGGTTGATGCTAAGCTACTGGAGTGTTGGGTTAAGATGGAAAAACTTTGGGGGTTTTTAGAATATATGAAAAGAGATTTACAAAATTTGCTTGTATTTAGAGAGTTTGAGAAGAGGAGAAGATTTCGCGTTGGGTCTTTGTCTCTAGCAAATCCATTCTGTGTTTGTAGCAAATTTTATGGATTTTGTGAAAAGATGACAAGAGGAGAATAGGTTTGTAATCGGAAGGAAGAAGAAGAAAAAGGGAGAAGAAGACGTCTGAGTTTTTCTTGGTGGGAGAAGAGGTGTTAATCAATGGAGTAATTAATACTGCTAAATAAAAATATAAGATAATAAATGTAAGGACAAAATACTGGTCACTCCTCTTATTTTTGAGGTTTCGACAGTTTAGTTCTCGTTTTCTTAATTTCGACAGATCACTCTATTACGTTTCAATGTCACACAATTAGGTCCAATCGTCTACTTTCTATCCAATTTTACCGTTAAGTTGTTGAACTGTCATTTCTCTCATGCCAAGTCAGCTGAATGAAGGGTAAAATCACTATAACACCCTTTGGTTTATTTTCCTGCTTCTCCAGCAAAAAAATTATGGAAATCCCTCCAAAACAAAAATTGGATGATGCAATATTTTTGTTTTCGGTAAATTAGCACTTTATTGATTGGCTTGCTAATTTTGAAGAATATACAATGTATTTTTAGTGACAATAACAATATTATGAAGGATTTATTTATGAATGTAGGTGAAATTTGTTTTTTATTCAGTTTCCTTCAGTTCTTTTATTTTATTTTTTTTCCGATACAAGTTATGCTTCAGTTCTTGAAGCTTGAATTTTAATGACTATCTTGCACAATGATTTTGGAGGGAAATGGTTTGGAGGGATTTCCATCTTTCTTTTGATGGAGAAGCTAAAGGGTGTTTAAGTGATTTTACCCTTCATTCAACTAACTTGGCATGAGAGAAAATGATATCTCAACAACTTAATGGTGAAATTAGATGGAAAGTAGACGGTTGGATCTAATTGTGTGATATTGAAAAGTAATGGGAGTGACCTGTCGAAATTGAGAAAAAGAGAACTAAACTGTCGAAACCTCAAAAATAAGAGGAGTGACCAGTAAATATAATTTGAATAAGTCTCAACTAAATAGGCTTGATCCAAGGACAACTGACCAAATATTCCATGATAGCTGACCAAATGTTGTAAATATAATTTGAATAAATCTCAACTAAATAGGCTTGATCCAAGGACAGCTGACCAAATGTTCTGTGATAGCTGACCAGGTGAGCATGACCGATTGTTGCTATTTGACACATTGCATATGACTAATGTTGATGCCAACGTCATCAACACCACATGAATGACATCAACATCAACTGATCTTCTTTCCACCTACCACATGTCAGCTCATCCACAAATCGAACTCGCACATTCCCACATCGTTATTCTCCAAAGAGAGTTTCTATTCATAACTCCAAAATTGGCACTTGGACCTCTCTTTTTCCTACGTGCTTTTTTTTTTTTTTTTGAGTAAAAGAGCTTGTGTGGCTGCCCTCAAGCCTTGATAAATGAAACTGTTGAATACAAATGAGGGACGTTTAGCCTAAACCCTTGATTACAAAGACCTGAAATATTATCAGGACCAATAAACATGTACTCAATTAAGCACCAACTAGCAAAAAGTGCTCTTAAGATTACTCTATTTGTTTTGACATAACGGTGACACAAATGAAAGATAACTTGACTACTGCGAAATATAATTACCAAAAGCGATGTTTTCCCATTATGTTGTCGATAGAAGATAATTCCAACGACCATTTAAAAAAGCAAGGAACTCGCCGCCCACCTAGAGTAGACAAGGCACTAAGAGTGCATACACAAACACGAAGCCCGACTAACCCTACAAAACTATCGTAAGGACTTATTTCTTGAAAAAAAAGCAATAAAACTAAACAGCAAACATAAATAATAATAATAATAAAGTAAAAAATAACTAGGGCAAATGAATTTACAATTTTATCTTTTCAATTCATGTTTCACTAGCTATTCACGAACTCGTTGGGTTCCCTCTACCTCTGGCACTACTCTTGAATGTATGTGGCTACATGTTGTTTTGTTGTTTTACTTCTTTTTCTTTGTTTTCATTTAATTTTAAGTTATTTTTTTGTCTGGAATGATCATCTCTATTTGTAGTAAAGTAAGATTAACCGATTATGTCTTATGATGAATCTACAATTAGAAGACCATAATCATTCTGATTTAGCATAGTCAACTCACCATCTGTGGATGATAATTCCTTTTCTATCTTTTAGGGAGTGTCTGCTGAAAACATTTTATGAGCTGCTTAGTCAGGCCTCTTTAAGTGTTAAACATCGAAGAAGACATGCGCATTGTTCTTTGTCCTATCTTGAGGATTCTGAAAGAGATAAATTGAACAAGTATGGCCGCCCCCTATTTAGTTGAGATTGCACAAACCCATGCTTTTTACAAGCCATTTCTTGTTGGTCAGTTGGTCAGCAGCAACTTCCCTCAAAATAGCAAGAAGTGGTTGCATAAAAATCAAAATAGCATTTTCTGTCTGGTGGTGATTGTATCTGGAGAATGCCTGGGTAGAGATGGTCACTACTGTTGTGTATTGTTTAAAGTTGTTGTAGATATATTCTCATCTTTCCTTCCAAATGGTTGCTTCCTAGATATAGTTCTACAATTGTTGTGCAATTCGTCAAAGATGAAGGTAGGTAACCTTCTAGATTGTTGAAATGAAGGAGTGACATTTAACTCATTCTCTTGATTACGAGGTAATGAGGTATATATTTGGAGTATATTACGAGGTATATACTTCAGTTAGTGACGATTTGTTAACCCATCTAACAGGTAATACAAAAGTATTTAATTTTGAGTTAGTGACGATTTGTTTACCCATCTTGAGCTTCGCAATTGAGTTATGAGGAATACAAAAAGACTCGGGTAAAAGCCTCTATATATACAAAAGGAAAATGATTCTTGACTTTAATTTTAAATTTATCGGGAGTAAATCAGTGTGCCTAAAAACTCAATACCAAACCTGTGCCACTTACCAAATTCTGACATCTGTCTTTAACTTAAACAGAACTTAAACCCTGTTAACCACGTTGTTATTTTCTACTAAAAAACAATAAAAAACTTAATTAAGG
>NW_004442373.1:6533-9174 GCF_000184155.1 Fragaria vesca subsp. vesca
CTGCTTGGGTTTTGCCCTTCTTCAGAAGGCTTTTTAATTTAAATTGAAGATATATAAAAAATAAAATAGATAATTTACAACATGAACACTGTTAACCTCTGTTAAGTTTATGGACAGGTGTCAACTTCTTAGTCGTGGCACAGGGTTGGCACTGGTTAAATGGGAACAGATGATTTACTTCCTGCTATGTCACCTAAACACATCACCAATTAAAAAAATTATGTCATATCATTCTTAAATAAAAAAGCAATCTTATCCTTCTAATCTAATGGCTCTAAATTATTGTCTTTTTATTAAGAGAAAAAATTTAATTGTTTTGTCTTTGTTTTATATCAAAACTATATATTTCTAACCTTTTCTTTCTCTTTTTTCCTTTTTATCACTATCATGCACTAAAATATAACGTGAAAATACATATAATTTTGAGAATATACTAGTTCAAAAATGTGAATTCTTAAGGATAAATATACACACACACACACACATACATACATATATAATTTTTGTTTAAGGAAAAACAATTTCATCCAAGAACAAAACTTTACATGTACATATAATTCGTCCAAAATAAAGTTTATATACATATATAGGTAATTCATCCAAAGAAATTGATAGAGATTTTTATTTTTTTATTTTTTTTTAAATTCGATAAAAGATATATAGAACTAAATTTAGATATATAGATATCAAAATTCTAACCCTTAAAATAAATATTAAAATTGAAAAGTTAAAAGTCTAGAACTAAATTTAGATTCACAAAGATGGAAAGAAATTTTAATAAATTTTATGGTATAAAGTCTAATTTGGTATGAATTATTAACTTGGTCATTATTGATAGATTAAATTTGATATACGCATCCATATTAGGAGGGTAAGAATATATTCCATATTAGCATGTATGAGTCATTAATTGTTAGGGTTAATATTGTATTTTTACCAAAGAATGACATGACATGATTTATTAAAGGGTGCGTCTATTGTCACCCCACAAACTATTTATTCACCTCACACGTTGTTGATTTATTGAATAACTAATATACCCTAATGTAAAATTACATCAAGGGAAAATAAGTTGTTACAAATTACAAATTCTTTTTTTTAGATAAACACGTACTTCATTAACCTAGAATTTATCATATTCGATCTTTCTATGAAGTCTGAAGAAAACATTAATATTCAACTGAAGATGAAGTGAACTGTTTATATATATATATATATTTTTTTTTCTTTTTTTTTCTTTGTTGACGCTTCATCTATCTCATTACTCATTATTTCTCATATGGATTTTGTATGTAAATTTTCATGTCTGGTCACTCACTTATATATATTTAATTTGTTTTTTTTTTCATCAGCGTTAGAGCTTTTTCCAAGTAGAGTTTACACTTTACAGATATTGTACATTTTGATATCAACGGATACCAATGAGTTGTTAAGTTTGAGAGTTTTTTCTTGTTTTTTAATTGGGATTTATACTTTGATATGATTTTTATTGTTCAGTTTGTGATTCCATTTTATTAATCTTATGGTTTTCTTTAATTTCATTTTGTTTTTGAAGTTCAATGGTTATTGGAAGAGACTGATATTGTGTGTATTGCAAATCGGTGAATAAAGTAAATTTAAAATTAAAAGATATATAGGCGGGGTGAGAAGAGATCGAATGTAGGGTGAGCAAAACAAATCTGAAATTGAAAAAAAAATATATGTATGGTGAAAAAAGAATTTAGGGTGAACAAAGAAAAATTGGAAAAAATGTATTTTAGGTATTGTAAATGGGTGAACAAAGTTGTTTGTGGGGTGGCAATAGACGCACCCTATATTAAATTGATGATATGTCTAGGTGACATGACATGCCACATAGGATTAAGACCATAAATCTTAGGCCTTATTAAGACCCTCTAGCACTACCCTATACAAAAATACTTGTCCAAAACCGAACATTCAAAAACAAGGATCCAGCTTCTCTAAAGTTAGCAATCCTAAATTTATGTAAATTTCATAAAATCCTACTCATCCTTCTAATCTAATGGATTTCATTTGCCACATATGCTACCATTTATTTTAAATTCTAAAAATAAAACATTTGTTTTTTACATTTTTAATCCGGCAATGAATCTTAACGTCGTCAAGATGCAGCAAAAGAAAACAGAAAAATAAAAAAGGATTCCTATTCTTTTTTTGTTCAGAATTCCTATGTCAATATGAATTCATGTATAATTCTGGGTTCTGATAGCCCTTCTATTCTCCTCTTTTCTATCTCTTCCGGTCCTCTCACTACCAGAAGAAAGACTTTAGCTGACGAAAATAAAAAAACTAGGCCGACGAATTATTTTTTCGTCAGCTAAAGTGGACTTTAGCCGACGAAATTTCCCTTCGTCGGCTAATTTAAAATTTTCGTCGGCTATAGTCAACTTTAGCCGACGAAATTAAAATTTCGTCGTCTGAATAATTTTTTTCGCGGCTATAGTCTGTGAATTTTAGCCGACGAAATTTTTAAAAGTTTAGCCGACGAAAAATATAATTTCGTCGGCTAAAGTGCCTTATATTTGCAGATCTGGACAACAACTCATCTGGGAAAAAAAACTNTACGTAGAACCTTCAAACGCAAAAAAGTCGTGAAATAAGATATGACCAGAATGGTGAT
>NW_004442374.1:0-1060 GCF_000184155.1 Fragaria vesca subsp. vesca
GCTAGATAAAGTGGGGTTTTTGGGTCATGTGATTTCGGCAGAAGGAGTTAGTGTGGATCCCCAAAAGGTGGAAGCAGTGTCGAATTGGAGAAGACCCACCACTGTGACGGAGATTCGTAGTTTCTTGGGATTAGCAGGTTATTATCGGCGCTTTGTGAAAGATTTTTCAAAGATTGCTGCTCCTCTCACAAAGTTGACCAGGAAGGGGGTTAAGTTTGAATGGTCAGATCAGTGCGAGCAAAGTTTTCAAGAATTGAAGAATTGCTTGACAAGTGCTCGTGTTTTGGCACTTCCGGATGATAGTGGAGAATATGTGGTCTATTGTGATGCTTCTAGACGTGGTCTAGGTGGAGTTTTGATGCAGCATGATCGAGTTATTGCCTACGCTTCTAGGCAATTGAAGCCGCATGAGGGGAATTATCCTACTCATGATCTGGAGCTTGCAGCGGTAGTTTTTGCTCTCAAGTTGTGGAGACACTATCTTTATGGAGCCAAGTGTCAGATATTTACCGATCACAAGAGTTTTCGGTATGTGTTCACTCAAAGAGAGCTTAATATGAGACAGAGAAGGTGGATGGAGTTAATCAATGATTATGATTGCACTATTGAGTATCATCCTGGAAAAGCTAATGTGGTAGCTGATGCTCTTAGTCGAAATCCCTCCATATCTTTATCTCATATAAAGATGGTTCGTGTTCCGCTTCTTTGTGAGTTGCGAGCTACAGGAGTGGATTTGTCAGTGGATGAGGTTGGTACTTTGATAGCCAGTTTTCATGTGAGGCCAGTTTTAGTTGATAGAGTGCGGGAAGCACAGTATAATGATCCTTCCATAGTTCAATTGATGGAAAGAGCTTCGAATGGAGCCGCAGCCGATCATTTTTCAGTTAGAAGAGATGGGACTCTATTGTTTAAGAATCGGCTATGTGTTCCAAAAAGAAATGAAGAGTTGAAGAGTGAGATTATGGAGGAAGCTCATAGCTCTGCATATGCTGCTCATCCGGGTAGCACAAAAATGTATCGGATTTTGAAGGATTATTATTGGTGGCCAAACATGAAGAGG
>NW_004442375.1:0-1019 GCF_000184155.1 Fragaria vesca subsp. vesca
TGATATAATATCTTGGATTGGTCTTTTGGATCAAGGATTGGTTTAATGAAAATTGATTGTGTTTTATACAGGATGTCTTTATAAAATGCTAATGGGGGTTTTCCTGGAGGATAATGAGAGGTTGGACCAAAATAACTTTTTACTAAAGAAACATGGTTTTTTAGGTGACTCATGGTGGGTTCAATGTAAAATAGGCCATGCTCGACCCTGATAATGTAAGGGGAGGATTTTTTTATAAGTAACTGGACGGTTAGATGAGGAACTTGATTTGTAAGGGTCGAACTGGTTGACTAAAGCTGATTGGTAACTGGGCATATTTGGACTGAGAGTGCTGCCAAGAGCACTATAATGGTTGACTAGAGAAACAGGAGAATGACCTGTAAAAGGAACTATGTTTGATTTTGACTCAAGTGATTCTGGCTTGACTGGAGAGGAAGCCGTAGCTTTTGATTTTCCGGGATTTCTCCTTTTGGATGAGTTGGACATTATGTTGTGGCTCCCTGTAGAAATTCACGAGTTAGAAAATCTGGGATATGATTGTCACTGCCTTTAATGAATGCAATTTCAAAATCAAAAATACTTAAAATTGCTTGCCAACGGGTAAAGATCTGTTTACTAGCAATGTTTTGAACATCTTTTTCTAAAACATCTTTAGCACTTTTATAATCGACGCGGACTAAAAATTTTTGATTTAATAAATCATCTTGAAATTTACTGATACATAAAACAATTGATAAAATTTCTTTTTTAATAGTACTATAATTTGCTTGGGCTGGATTCCAAATCCCAGAATAAAAACGAACAATTTGCTCAGGATGATTAGGAGAAAGTTGTTGTTTGAGAATACCTCCATAACCTATTTCAGAGGCATCAGTTTCTACTATTTTATAGGAATCGGGAAGAGGGATTCCTAAGCAAGGTAAGGTTTTGACATGACTCTTAATTTCTTTGACTAAGGATGTATGGACGGAAGTCCAAGGGGAAGGATTTTTTGTAATCTATCGAATAGAGGTTTACAA
>NW_004442376.1:0-1186 GCF_000184155.1 Fragaria vesca subsp. vesca
ATGTGACTCCTAATACCAGGTTTTTGAATAGCCCTGGGATAACCACATCTATTCTCACCAACCCAAAAAATAATTCTCAACAAAAACATGTCACAAAATGGCATGAAGTAACATTCCCAAGAGAATGGAATCTGACCCCTCCGGTCAGACAGCTTGAAAGTTCCAATGCCTCAGTCTATGAAGACATGGGAGGAAAAATCAGTTTACAATTTCATAGGCACTCTTTTGCAAATTATGAAGAAGCTAGTACCTCGGAAACTAAAATGGTTTATAATGAAGAATCTCTGGAAGAAGAGGATACTAAAAGACCTATGAGAATGTTCCAAGCGATGGAATTAAAAAAGTTATATGCACAAGCTGAGAATTGTAATTCTCCAGAAGAACTAGAGAAGATTATCAAAGAAATTTCTCAAGTTCAACTTGGAAAGAAAAAGAGGAAGATTCTTCCTTATCAAGCAGCAAAAGATGAACCAGAACCATCAAGAGCATCAATGGATACAGATGGTGAAAGACAGACACCTCCAGGAGGCGGTCATACTGTAATACAGAACATCACCAACAATCCCACAAAGATTATTCGAGAAAAGAATATCAAGCTCCCAAAAGGACAAGCTCCCACAGGAAGATATGAAGAACGAAGTTCTCATAAATATATCCCTACAGAACCCAAATGGGGACAATCAGTGTCTGAAAGAGGAGTTTATCTGGATTTGGACCAGGTAGGAGATAAAAGAAAAACAATAGACAATTGAGTGGCTAGTTTAAAGCTAACTCAGGCCCTAGTGCTATCCAAATATGCCTACGAGGAAGCTCATGCCTACTATGAGTCTACCTTAACTGGAATAGTCCAGAAATGGTACCAGTCCTTCAAAAGAAGCTCTCAATGGACTGATTGGGCAGCAAAAATGGCTCAAACTAATAGTCCTTTAGATTTTGCAGTCCCTATCTACGCACAATTTTGCGGAGATATCACTGGACATAGTGAGCAATCTAAAGAAAGAGCTAAAGCAAATCTTCAAAAATTGAGTATTTGTAACATGAGGTACTTCGAAGAATATACCAATGAGTTTCAAAAACTATTACTGCACCATCGGAGACATTGAAAATAATGATCTCATCAGAACATATTACAGAAAAATTGCCAGAACCCTGGAACGATGCAGTAGCACAATCATTGGAAAGAAAA
>NW_004442377.1:0-1380 GCF_000184155.1 Fragaria vesca subsp. vesca
TAAGTTATCTTTCGAAAAACTTCCTTCATGAAAGTTGTAGAGTTTGTCAATACGAGTTCGTAGACATGCGGCACGCCTGAAACGGACGTCGTATGAAGAAGTTATGTTCAGAGGAAGTTTGTTTCTGGGTTTGAAAAGAGTATAAGTAGAAAAATGTGTGTGGGATGTTTTGGGAACCCTAAAAAACAAAGTCAGTCTCTGTTTTCTCTCTTCCCTTTCTTTTCTTTCTTTTCTCTCTTCTCTCTCTTCTCTCTCTTCCTCTCCCGAGCTTCCCCCGAACTCTCACTTTCTCCGGCCGAGTTCTCCCTCATCCGGCCACCAAACCAGACGCCACCGGTCCCATTCGACTCCCACAGCAGCCCTCTCCATTTCTGGAGCAGTTCCGCCGGCTGTCCCGCCGCCTGGAAGCCGCCACGAAGCGGTGGAGCTACCGCTGTCCTGCCGGAAAACCGACGATTTCGACGCCGTTTTCGGCCAAGTTTAGGTAAGTCTTGATCCCCTCTTCCTCCTGGTAGTGTTTAGGCATGGATTGAAGCAAGTTTTTAAGGTTTTGAGGCCGGTTTTGCAGATTTTGCCTTTGATTTTCTGGTCACTGTTCGGGGCGGTTTCCGGCCGGTTCCGTCCATTTTTGGTCGAAGTCTCAGGTATGAAAGTTGTTCCCCTTGCTTCAAGCTTCAACTTTGCTGTTGGGAGTTTTCTCAAATTCGGAAGTTTGGGGTGGCGCGTGAGGCCCACTCGCCGCCGCCTGTGGCGGCGCGTGGCGGCGCGTCCGGTTGAGTTGCAGGCCAAGTTTCCTATGGTTAGGTAGTCCTTACTGCTGTGAGCTTGTTGAGTGGTAGTGTGGCTAGTTTTTAAGAAATGTTGGCATGCTAGAACGTTAAGTCTGATTTTAGGTTTGTTGGAGGTTTGAGTTAGGAATGGAGGATTAGAGGCAGCCTTTGTGGGTCTCTAAGTTCGACGACTTTGGAAAGTTGTCATCTCTTGAATTAAGGGTTAGTTAAGGGTATTGTGTTAACCTATAGTATTTTAGTTACTAAGGTTTTAATTGTGCTATTTTTAGGTGATTTGTGAAGTTGAGTTGGTTTACCTTGGTCGGTTGTGGAATTTGCAGCGGGAGATTTAGGTGAGTAAACCTCACCAAGGTTCACTTTTGAACCTAAGGATATTATGGTTATATAATGATAATGATGGTGATGTTGGTTTTAATATCATGCTTTTAATTGTTTTTAAAATTTCATGAGCTTGATCGCCAACGGCTCATAGGTAAGATAAAAACAAGTTTTCTTTATATTGTGATGTTGAGAATAATGATGTGATTTATATATTATGTTGTTGAGTAATAATAATTAGTGATCTTGTGTTGTTGTGGATAATGTTGTG
>NW_004442378.1:0-1258 GCF_000184155.1 Fragaria vesca subsp. vesca
CAAAAACCTCGTCAAGTCACAAAAACCCTATGGGAGAAAAACTGAACCTTGATAGTAGGAGAAAAAGAGTACAACGCACTCTTCACATTTGATAGTGACATGTATGTATGTGCTAGACTCCCCCTGAAGTTCGCACCCCCCTTGATCTTTACATCAATCATAGGGCTCTTCCTGATTCTTACTAATCACGGAAGTTTCAACAACTTAGCATGTCAATGCTTTTTAACATGTCTTCAAATGTGGCATTGGGCAATGATTAACTAAATCATGCCGTATTGTCCTCAAATGATATTTTACACTTAGATCTTGAGGAGAAGGTCGCTTGTGAACTCAAAACATAAGTTCGTGCAGGAAATCAGATTTCCGCGCAGCATGACCTTCAATTACTAGAACAGTCGTAACTTCCTCTAGGAAATACATATGAACAAACCGTAAATGGTTTTGGAAACTAGACTCATTTAGCTTTCCAACCGTATATTACACACATTCTGGTTCATCAGGAGCTGTTCACAAAGTCCTGTCGAAGTTGACTATTTTGCCAAAATCAGATTCTCGGACAGATTCGTCCTACTTTACAAAAACAGCCATAACTCACTCAAGATGATAGGTATGATCAAATGGTTGGTGTCTCTGAAAAGTAGACACATAGACCTTTCCAATGGTACCAATTTCACCATTTTCCAGTGAGTGAGATTTCCTATAGGTCCCGTGGAAGTTGACCTACAAAACTTGGCAGATTCTGATTTCGTTTTTGATGTGTCTTTCTTATGTAGGGATAGAATAAGCCTCAACCTTTCATACCATTAAGTATTGAAAAAGGAGTTACTGCCATTACATTGGCGTTACGTGGGCGCATAGCTACACTTAGCTTTACAACTTTTTATAACGAATGAGATGTCAAGTCTTTCGTATTGTGTTGAGGACATTGATGCGTTTTATTGTACTTAGATGGGAACTCCATCTCTTAACACATATTTGTCATCTTGCTTTAGACAAAACAACGGATCTCTCTTTAGAGCAAAGACCTTGACTAATCATGGGAGTATATGTAGGCCTCACTAGTTATAGAGCGCCTAAGCCGATTGATGGAAAATCATCATCAATACAGTCATCGAGTGCCTTATCGAGACTATGTCTTCCCAAGATCTTTTTCTTCGGATGTTGATACATATTGGCATCTCTTGATCCATCAAGAGTCCATGTAAATCCGGAATGAACACGCAAAGGCATAATTCATCATATCCTTTCCAAATCAAAT
>NW_004442379.1:0-1267 GCF_000184155.1 Fragaria vesca subsp. vesca
GTAGTCTAGTGGGTCCGCAACTCGTTCTTCCACTCCTTGTACCTACAGATACAACAAAAATATTAGAAATATTATTAATATCACATACAATTTTGTTTTTTCATTAATTTCCCAACGTACCTTCCCCCATGCACAACGTCCGCCCAGCTGTGGTCTTCAGGTGCTCGAGAACCTCAAACCACACCTGCATTTAACCGTTTATTAGTTTAGTTTACAAAGAAATCAACAATGTAATACATAATATTATTGAGGCATTTTGTAAACTCACCGACATCGTATTGTGGACCATGTCCTTAACCTCCTGCGGGACCTCGCCCTAATTTGACCACAACATAGGGACTCTATCCCTAATGAGCGCTCCCACGCGGCCGGAGTACGTCATCGACTTCCCGCCCGATACTATGTCGCCAACCCTGTCAGTACCGATGACAATCCTCCCCGAGGTACTAACGGTCTTCTCGAGAGCCTTCCCTGTGACGGGGCCTCTCTTCTTCTTTGCCGGCTTCGCTCCGACGGTGCCTATCACATGATAAACCAAATTGATTATTAAAATCGGAGACCCTTTATTATTAATTATAAGAAAACAAATCATTCATCTTTTATTACCTGAGGGCGATGCGGCGGACGCGACGGATTCCGTCTCTGTTGTCGATGATGATACCCTCGCGGAAATAAGAGGCGTATCAAAAGGCACGAACCGGTACGCCGCTGGTGGAGCCACTGGCGGGGGCAGTGGATAAATCGGCGTCCCTGAGTCATCGACTGCAGGTAAGGCCGGTATCATCCGCGGAAGGAACAGATGAGGCGGCGGCATCTGTACCCCAGATGACCCACCATCCGAAGCAGTAGGACTCGGAGTGGGCGCCCGGTGTATCTCAGGCATACGGGGTGCAGACACCTCCGTCTGGGTCTGAGGCCACAGCTACCTCGAGGAACGAGGGACGCCCTGCTGCCTCGATGAAGGGGGCACCTCTGGCTGCCTCTGCGCTGTCTCCAGAAGGGTCGCACGTCTGGCTGTCATGGGGCCACGAAACAACGTTTGAGGGTTGCTAGAGGTTCCCTCAGACGATTCGGACTTTTGGCCCTTCGAACCCTTCGTTGATCTAAAATTACCGCTCATCCTGTTTAAAATATTAATTTGAATCAAGGCCGAGGCATGGGCGGATACAATCTTTCAATGTTGCTTGTTAATTCATGGCTGAGGCAACATTGAAAAAGTAAAAGTTCAATCTTATCCTTCTCAAATCTAAGGCTCTAGATTATTTTG
>NW_004442380.1:0-1706 GCF_000184155.1 Fragaria vesca subsp. vesca
CATCTGCTGCTGCTGGGCCTGCTGGATGGCATGTATCTCGGCAACATAGGCTGCCTGCGCGGCATTATAGGCTGCCTGCGAGGCATTATAGGCAGCCTGAGCAACTTGCTGTTCTCGTAGTCTCTGAACTTCCGACTCTAGCTGAGTCGTCCTGGTGATCATGGACGTGGTCCTGCTGCTGGTCGAGGCTGCCTTTCGTTGAAATCCTGGAGTGGTCTTCAGGACCCCCTCGCCTTTCTTTCCTAGACCCCGGCAGTAGAAGTTGTTTGCTCTCGGTGGGAAGGCTGTGCCCATGATTCTCGCCCCAATCGTCAGATCCGAAGTGTCGATCCGGGACATGGTTTCGGACATCTCTTCCTCCTGCGTGTCCGGCCATGTCTCCCTCACTATAGCACTCATCACCTCGTCACTAGCTTCCCTCACCTTCGCCTATATGGATAGGAAAAAAATTATTAATTAACATTTTGACATATATATAAGTAAATTTAAAAATTTAAAAACGTAAGATGGCTTACAATATCCTCCTGGGAGTCAGGATATGCCTTCTCGTACGTATAGACGTACCGGTTGACTTCTGGATGTTCCCTGGCCGCCTCGTCCATGAAGACAGCAAACGGTCTAGAACCGCCATGATGGTTTCTTGTGTTGCGTTGCCGGTTCTGAGAGTTCGCTCGGGAAACGGCCTTCAAAGAAAAAAATAAATTATTAATAAAATATTTAAAAACGGACGTACTTAATGACAAATTAACTAATTAATTTTTTAAATACCTGTTTACGAGGGTTGTTGAATTCTGATGTCAGAAGCCAACGCCACTCGTACTCCCTGTACTGGAACTCAGCAGGGGTACCAGAACGTGCGTTCCCGTGCGTAGTCCAGTGGGTCCGCAACTCGTTCTTCCACTCCTTGTACCTACAGATACAACAAAAATATTAGAAATATTATTAATATCATATACAATTTTGTTTTTCATTAACTTCCCAACGTACCTTCCCCCATGCACAACGTCGGCCCAGCTGTCCTTCAGGTGCTCGGGAACCTCAAACCACACCTGCATTTAACCGTTTATTGGTTTAGTTTTTCGAGAAATCAACAATGTAATACATAATATTATTTTGTAAACTCACCGACATCGCGTTGTGGACCATGTCCTTAACCTCCTGCGGACCTCGCCCCAGTCTGACCACAACATAGGGACTCTATCCCTAATGAGCGCTCCCACGCGGCCGGAGTACGTCCTCGACTTCCCGCCCGATACTATGTGGCCATCCCCGTCAGTATTGATGACGATCCTCCCCACGGTACCCACGATCTTCTCGAGAGCCTTCCCTGTGACGGGGCCTCTCTTCTTCTTTGTCGTCTTCGCTCCGACGGTGCCTATCACATGATAAACCAAATTGATTATTTAAATCGGAGACCCTTTAAAAATAATCATGCATCACTGATTACCTGAGGCGCTCGCGGCGGACGCGACGGATTCCGTCTCTGTCGCCGATGATGATACCCTCGCAGAAATAAGAGGCGTATCAAAAGGCACGAACCGGTACGCCGCTGATGGAGCCACTGGCGGGGGCAGTGGATAAATCGGCGTCCCTGAGTCATCGACTACAGGTATGGCCGGTATCATCTGCGGAAGGAATAGGTGAGGCGGCGGCATCTGTACCCCAGATGACCCACTATCCGAAGAAGTAGGAGCTGGAGTGGGCGC
>NW_004442381.1:0-1139 GCF_000184155.1 Fragaria vesca subsp. vesca
TACAAAACCACTCACGAGTACTAATTAGGTAGCTCACTATTGTCTTCTATGACTCCAAAACTATTCAATATAGACATATTATATATACAGAATCATTTCCAAATCATCAAAAACAAAGCCAAAACCAGCAGTAAGACCACATCATAGGGCACTCTCTACCACTTGAATTCACCGCAATATTCAGTAATATTTCCATAAAGTAAAGCAGCAAAGGCATGAAGTTTAAATGGCACAAAAATGTAAATTTGACACCAATATGCTAAAAATACTTTCATAGTTGCACAAAGATACAATCAAAAGAACAGAAAAGTACTGTAGACATTATAGAATGCTACTGCTTTTACATAATGAGTACATAACACAATTGACACACAATATTGGTATCAGTAAGCATAGATACTACGACATTCACATAAAGATACTATCTTAGTAGCAGAAATATACTTCAACAGTTATAGAAAACTACTGTCCTCATATACTTAACACTAAACATCATTTCAAACTAAAACACTTCATTTCACACTACTTAACATTTATTCAGTCAAACATGATTGTTATACACACCACTACTGCACAATTGAGCTAAAATCATGAAGAAAATTCAAACACACTATCTTCAACAATCAAATTAGGCAACGGAGTTCAAGAGCCAAAACCTGCTTACATGATTGAGAAGCAATTCATCGCCGGTCTTGTGGAACTTGGCCAGGGAGTCACACTGTCTCCAGCGAGCGATCTACAAAATTGTCATCGACCGCTGCCATCGTCGTTATTGAAAACCAGCGCCGACGTTGACAGCGACGTCGACAAGGATGATTAGCGAGGATCGATCTTCTGAGAGAGACCTCCGACACAGGCAGATCTACGATCGCATTCGCTTCAGAGCTAGTTTGGTGACGACCTTGTAGATCCGCTTGCGCTTTGAGGGATATGCAGTCTAGGTTATCGAGATGTCGTCGACGGTCGATCCCGAAGTCATCGTTGCGGCGGCGGCATCGTCGGAGTTGGAGATGCAATCGAGATCTAGCTGGAAGTCGTCATCGAGGCGGCGTGGTAACGGTGTTGGAATCGAAGGTGGAAGAGAGAGAGAGAGAGAGAGAGAGAGAGAGAGAGAGAGAGAGAGAGAGAGAGAGAGAGAG
>NW_004442382.1:0-1001 GCF_000184155.1 Fragaria vesca subsp. vesca
GGCATAAATAAGAAACATAATCCATGTTGAAGTTTCCCCGAAAACTCATAATTAAAGCATAAGTACGATTCCCCAACTGTAACTCAAAGAATTCAAAGAGCAAAGAAACTAATTAAATTCAACGCGTGTCCCACACGTTAAAATGCTCAATGAAATAAATAACTTCAATGATTATCATCTTTCAAAAACCAGATAATATGCAAATCAGTATGAAACCTCAAATCCGGAAATCATAAAGAAAATCCAAACTCAAATCTCAAATTATCAATCCGAGCTCAAATCCATAAATTATGACCAACATTTAATCCATGCATCAATCTCAAATAAGTTCCAAGATCATTTCATATACCGAAGTTATAATATATGCTCGGAAAATAAAATACTAAATTATAAAATCTTGCATGCATATTAATTAAAAACCAAAATGTCCACTCACAGATTTAGGCCTAAGGCTGACGAATTCCAAATCACTACTCAAGCGAGGTTCCCTTCGTATCCTGGCACAATAAATATGCTTAGGACCAAACTTAAATTCTAGAAAATTAAACATTTGAAAATAAACACCAAAATCTCTTCCGCTTAACCCACTACTCTAACTAGGGTTAAGCTCACCGGATTTCCACCAAACTCCACCATAACCTTAATTCCTCAATTCTAACATTTTAAAATAAATATCAAGGAAATCCAACGGCCGGATTTTCATTCTAATAACCGGCAAAAACCTTAATCTTTTAAAATCCCAAACCTTAACAAAACTCCTCCAAAAATTCCAAACTATACTTCATTAGACTCCTCTCATTAAAACAAACCCAAAAACCTGAAAATCAACCTCCAAGTGGCGGCGCCGCCGCCTGCTCCGCCGGCAGCGGCGGCCGTACTCTGGCGATGTCCAATACCTCCCAAAATTTAACAGAATAATCCTCTCATCAAGCACAACAACTTTCATAACTAGCATTTAGTCCAATTCTAAGCTTAACTAGGGTAATCGAATCAAAACATCC
>NW_004442383.1:0-1384 GCF_000184155.1 Fragaria vesca subsp. vesca
TTGAAGGTTCTACGTATAATTTGTTTTTAAAACGGAACATTTACTTAACACTCGGTAAACAAGTTATACAACATTAGTAAGCATGTTGTGATTGTGATGATCAAACTTGAGAAAAGGAAATCCGACTGTCAGATCTGACCATCATGATAAAATACATGTATGGGAAAAAATTCAACTTGATCTGACAAGGTTAAGTGCTCGATCCGGACGGTCAATCCCGTAAGTCAAACCCCTAAATACACGGAAAATGTCGTTGGACCGTTTAAATTTCGTATTTTGGCCGGACCTTCAACTGAAAATATTTTCAAATCGATGAGACACAATAAGTCGTATAAAAATTTTACGCAAAATAACCACCGAAGATAGGGCTATAGTATGTAACAGAAAAAGTTTAGGGTTTAGCCGACGAATACCCTAATATATTCGTCGGCTATAGTATGTAATAAAAAAATATAAAAATTAATAAAGCCGACGAAATATTAGGGTATTTCGTCGGCTAAGACTGGTTTAGCCGACGACTTTTAATATAATTCGTCGGCTAAGATGGTTTAGGCCGACGAATTATGTTGTATTTCGTCGGCTTAAGTAAAAAATACAAACCCTAAAACAGAAGGTTTAAACCATACTAATTTCATGTTCATATATCACCAAAATTCATATAAAATAACAGAAATATGAATTCAACATATGTAAACTAGAAATTAAGGTAATACAATCTTTTTTATTACAAATTAATGTATTACATCCGAAGAAATTAAAACTAAGGCTCGTAATCGGAATCATCCGATGATTCTTCTTCGGTGTCAGAATTAATTTCTGGTAATCTATGCCTTTCCTCATCGCCAGAGTCTTCGTCTGTTTCTTGATTTGGATCAACATCAATAAGCCTTGGCTCTTCATCACGAATTCGCACCAAACGACCCGCTTTAAAATTATTAAGGCGAACGGTAGAGGAGTTAGGAATACCTATTGCGTTGGGCTCTTGATACGCAACATCTTCTTCCTGGTCTTCGGCCTCTCCAAGTGTAGCCGCCCGGTAAATCTTTCGAGGGTGCACAAGGTTGAGTACTTTCCACGCGTCACCCTTAGCAAGGTCATCAAGATAAAACACTTGTTTTACCGATGTGGCAAAAACGAACGGGTCATCTTCGTAAGAACTTGTAGCAGTGTTCACCGATAATATTCTGTACTGATCGGTCTTCATGCTCTGCGGGCTAGTATCAAACCATCTACACTTGAAGAGGTGCACTGTCATGCCTTCACCATAAACGAGTTCCACCACTGAATCAAGAACACCGTAATAGTCAACTCCATTCCGCCCACCATGCACCATCACCCCAGAATTCTGTGTTCTCCGTCTGCTGTCTCTCTGTTCACACATAAA
>NW_004442384.1:0-1097 GCF_000184155.1 Fragaria vesca subsp. vesca
GAAAAGGTCGTCTGTGATGACTTTAGCCGACGAAAAAAAAAATTTCGTTGGCTATAGTCCCGCAGTTTAGCCGACGAAAAACATGTCGTCGGTTTTTTTCCCAGACTTTAGCTGACGAAACAATTAAGATATTCGTCGGCTAAAGTCTGTAATAAAAAAAATTTTCCTAGACTATAGCCGACGAAATATAGTATGTTTCTTCGGCTAAACCTTATAAAAAATTTAAAAAAATAACTATAGCCGACGAAATATAGTCTGTTTCGTCGGCTAAACCTTATAAAAAATTTTAAAAAATTACTATAGCCGACGAAATATAGTCTGTTTCGTCGGCTAAACCTTATAAAAAATTTAAAAAAATTACTATAGCCGACGAAATATAGTTTGTTTCGTCGGCTAAATCTTATAAAAAAATTTAAAAAATAACTATAGCCGACGAAATATGCCATAATTCGTCGGCTAAACCTTATAAAAAAATTTAAAAATACTATAGCCGACGAATAAACCTTTAAATATCGTCGGCTAAAGTTGCTGGTTTTTGAAAAAAAAACTGCAGAAACTTTCGGCCACCTCCAATCACCACCAAAATTTGACAGAATCTTCCTCTCAACATTTCGAACAACTTTCTAGAAGAAGTCGAAGCCCAATTCTAAGCCTAAACAGGTCAATTGAATCAAAATATAAAAACTTCAAATCTTCGATTCTCCTCACACACACCAAATCGAGCTACCAAATTCTAGGGGAATGTAGTACTAATCAAACTCAACTTATCCATATATAGAACTCATCAAATGGTGACCTGAGGAAGGAGAAATTCGATCGACACCGAATCCGAACCGGCGGAGTTTTGGAGCTCGATTTATCCCTCACGGCGGCGCCACTCGATGCACCACCTGTCCAGCAATGAAGTAGAGACGACGGCGAAGCTTTTGGGAGAAGTGTGGCGGTCTCCGGTGGCTTGACGGCGGAGCTAGGCCGAGAAGAAAATCTGGCAGGCGAAATAGACTTCTGACCATCCACCTTCGGTAAAACTCCTATATAAAGAACTTTAGCCGACGAAATTCTTTATTTTCGTCGGCTAAACTCTTTTGAAAATTTTG
>NW_004442385.1:0-1365 GCF_000184155.1 Fragaria vesca subsp. vesca
TGGTTGTATTTTGCTGCATCAAAAGAATAAATCGCTAGCTACGCTTAACATATTACTAAGATAGCTCCTATTTAAAGAGGTCATGAGTTTGACTAACAAAATAGTTGATCTCCATAATCAATTATGTGACAAATAATAACATTAGAATATCTCTATACACACAAAAAAAAAAATACATAGTACTAGAAAATTTAAGGAAATTACGTTGTCTAGAGTTTCAAAGGTAGTGAACCCATCTCCGCAAATGCCCGGTGGAAAGGCTGTTAGGCCAGCAATTTCAGACATGGTAGTTTGTGATGGAGGAGCTGGAGCAGATTGGGATGGCATTGGATTTATAGACGAATATGCAAAGCTAGCTAGGACAGTACTTAAGCTTCAAGTTTTTGCTGCTGCTATTTGGTGCACAATATTGCTTCTGCATGGATTCCCGTATATATATAGAGATCAAGCAAAGGAAGGTAAAACAATGAATCTCAAACTTCCATTACACTAATCAAAGGGTAGGAAATCAAGATGTGGAGAAAATCAATTCAGGTTTTTCCACAATCTAGATGGAAACGTGTTTTTTTTTTTTTTGAGAATGAAGATGGAAACGTGTAAGAAAGGCAGCAGTTGGGGTAAAACCTAGATTGTTCAGGGTGATACGTGGGGGCGGCCTTTGGATTTACAGTAAAATATTCGACTCAGCAGCCGGTTATTTTGGAAACTGATGCCCTAATTGATAATCATCGATTGACTAGAGCACGAGAACAGATCAACAGAACCAATAGTCTTTCTTCTCAAAAAAGCAAAAAAGAAAAAAGAAAAAAAGAGAACAAATAGTCTTCATGGCCGGGGATCAAATAGTCTATGATGACTTGGGCGGTGTACTTATCTGACCTGTAGTTTGACTGACCGGGGCATTCTTCTTATAGTCTCCGACTAATAGTGAGAATTAACGGCTGCTTTTGTCTCTTACCTTCTTTTTGTTTAATTCTTTGATCAGACTGTGCGCCGCGCTTTTTCTAATTTTACATGTGCATATTAATCTATCAGCTTGCATCTCTTCCTCGACCTTTCTTTCAGGAATATCTGGGAGCGTAGTTAGTTAATTCGCTAATTATAGGCGCCGCACACGTATTAGTTTTTTAAATTATAAACCTGTGTATGTATCCTAAACTATTTTAAGGAAAAATACCCTAATGCCCAAATATTTGAAAACTAAAGCCCATTCCAATTAAAGTCTTATCTCATAGCCCATTCCAATGATTGTTACTAAAATAACAATACTACCCATCATTAATTCGTAACTGCCCCCTCCCTCTAAACCCCAATCGTTGTCGCGCTCTCTCTCCAAGACACCATAACTGCTCTCTCTCTCTCTCT
>NW_004442386.1:0-1047 GCF_000184155.1 Fragaria vesca subsp. vesca
GGGAAGGGCTGTGCCCATGATCCTCGCCCCAACCCCTCCGGATCCGAAGTGTCAATCCGGGACATGACTTCGGACATCTCTTCCTCCTGCGTGTCCGGCCATGTCTCCCTCACTATAGCACTCATCACCTCGTCACTAGCTCCCCCACCTTCGCCTAATTGGATGGAAAAAAATGATTAATTAACATTTTGACATATATATAAGTAAATTAAAAAAAAAAACGTAAAGATGACTTACAATATCCTCCTGAGCGTCAGGATATGCCTTCTCGTACGTATAGACGTACCGGTTGACTTCTGGATGTTCCTTGGCCGCCTCGTCCATGAAGACAACGAACGGTCTAGAACTGGCATGATGGTTCCTTGTGTTGTGTTGCCGGTTCTAAACGTTCGCCTGGGAAACGGCCTTCAAAGAAAAAAATAAACTATTAGTAAAATATTTAAAAACGGACGTACTTAATGAAAAATTAACTAATTAATTTTTTTAAATTACCTGTTTACGAGGGTTGTTGAATTCTGATGTCAGAAGCCAACGCCACTCGTACTCCCTGTACTGGAACTCAGCAGGGGTACCAGAACGTGCGTTCCCGTGCGTAGTCCAGTGGGTCTGCAACTCGTTCTTCCACTCCTTGTACCAACAGATACAACAAAAATATTAGAAATATTATTAATATCACATACAATTTTGTTTTTTCATTAACTTCCCAACGTATCTTCCCCCATGCACAACGTCCGCCCAGCTGTTCTTCAAGTGCTCGGGAACGTCAAACCACACCTGCATTTAACCGTTTATTAGTTTAGTTTTTCGAGAAATCAACAATGTAATACATAATATTATTGAGGCATTTTGTAAACTCACCGACATCGTGTTGTGGACCATGTCCTTAACCTCCTGCGGGACCTCGCCCTAGTCTGACCACAACATAGGGACTCTATCCCTAATGAGCGCTCCCACGCGGCCAGAGTACGTCCTCGACTTCCCGCCCGATACTATGTGGCCATCCCCGTCAGTATCGATGACGATCCTCCCTGAGGTATTGACGGTCTT
>NW_004442387.1:0-1272 GCF_000184155.1 Fragaria vesca subsp. vesca
ATAAGTGGGATGACCAACGTCCCACAAAAATTTAAGCTCTTCAATCAAAGGTCTCAAATACACATCGAGACACTTCCCTGGATAACCGGGCCCCGGAATCAACAAACTCAACATATTGTATTCCTTCTTCATGCACATCCATGGGAGAAGGTTATACGGTACCAAAATCACCGGCCATACACTGTATTGAAGACTCATGTTGCCAAAAGGGTTAAACCCGTCGGATGAGAGCCCGAGCCTCACATTCCGGACCTCTGACGCAAAATGAGGAAACTCCCTGTCTATATGCTTCCAAGCCTCCCCGTCAGCAGGGTGTATAAGGGTATCTTCGTCATGCAATTCCCTATCAGCGTGCCATCTCATAGCTTCGGCCGTGTGTGAAGACATGTACAACCGCTCCAACTTATCCCTCAAAGGGAAATACCGAAGTACCTTTACAGGTTTCCTGTTGCCTGCAGGAGTCAGCTTATATCTGTCAGTGTGACATACCGGACATGCGTCAAAGCCACCAAGGTCATTCCCTTATGGATCTTTACCCCAAAAGAGAACACAGTCATATCTGCATGCATGGATCTTGATGTAGGAAAGCCCAAGATCTTTCAGGATACATCGGACCTTATGATGAGTGGTAGGAAGACGATGACCGTGAGGCAGCATCGAAGCAGTGTACTGTAGATAATCATTAACAGCTTTCACAGTCGATTTAGTCTCAACTTTAATCTTCATTACGTCCATCACACTTTTAAGAACGGTCTTCTGACAACCGGGGTACACAGGGGTCTGTTGGAAAGCAAGCAGTTTGTTGTATTTGTCAATACCAGCAGTGTTGACAGCTCTAGGGAAGGGCTGCACCGGGTCAGGCATATACTGTCCTTGAGCGCATACACCGCTCTCATAAGGAAACATGTCGTTGATGAAGACCGTTGTTGGATCGTTGGATGTACTGCCCGTCTCAGAAAATTGGCCATGATCATGCGGACCCCCAGATGATGTTTCACCGTGATATAACCAACATGTGTACTTCTCCCAAAACCCGTTACTCTTCAGGTGCTGCCATACTTTGTCAATCGCAAATCGATGCATATTGTTGCGACACTGACATTTCGTGCACCGGCAATAGAAAATTGTATTCCCGTTAGCATTAGCCAACGTATATTCCAGAAAACTCATAATTCCTTTACCATATCTTTTGTCCCATTTTGGAAGCGAAATCCAACTCTTATCCATATCCTGAAAATATAACAAAATATATATGTATAACGCTAGCTAATT
>NW_004442388.1:0-4574 GCF_000184155.1 Fragaria vesca subsp. vesca
AGACGGACTGAATTCTGTCCGGTTGTGTTCATAACTAGAAAACTCGAGTTTGAGGGCCTTAACGATCACCAAATTGGCTGAAATTTTGCAGAGATGATACACAAGATGATCTAGATATGTCTAGAAGGAAGTTTGAGGAAATTCGATCGGGAAGTGGTGCAAAAATAGAAATCCGCACCAAAAATTTTGGTACGGATGTCCGCACTTGATCAACATTATGTGTGTGTATGTATGTATACATATATACATATATATATATATATAGCCAAGAAACCACTGGCTTCGATCTAGATCTATCTATATAGCTGCCATGGCTCCACTGCAACATTCAGTGAAAAAGGGTCCCTGATCGAGCTAGCTAAGATAAGTGGAAGAAACTCATTTGTCATAATTCGACCAAAAGTCAATTTCGCTTTGTTTTGTTGTTCAAACCTACGTAGCACGGAAACGGGAGCGGGAGCGCGGAAGCGGAAGCGTCCGGAAGCGCGGAAGCGTTATTTTCCAAAATTTGGAAACTTGGAAGCGTTTTGGAAGCGTTATAATAAAATAATATATATATATATATAATTATAGTTAAAAAAAAATTCAAAGGCATTTCAAATTCAAAGTCATTGTTCTACAAATATTAGACTAAAGACAATTCACTACTCAAACATCATGATCATCAACATCAAGGTCATCATCATCTACATCCTCGCCCTCATGAACATTGTCAAACAAAACACCCTCCAGCGATGGCTCATCAACAGAAAGATCCTCAAACTCAAGCCTGCCAAGGTTACTTTCATCCAATGAATCAAATTGATCACCTCCCAAATCCCACATTTGACTCGGACCTTCTTTGTAAGAGTCTTTCATTCTAGCTAGGAGGCGAAGATTAGTATGTACAAATACCAAATCTTCCGCTCTTTGTGGAGTAATCTTGTTTCTTGTAGCGGAATGTATAAACTTGTAGGTACTCCAATTCCTTTCACAACAAGAGGATGAAGAAGGTTGCCCAAGCAATTTGAATGCTAAAGCTTGAAGAATTGGTGCTGAAGCTCCATGAACTGCCCACCATCTCAAAGGATCAAGGATGGACCTATCACGCATTGCATCAACATTACAAAAATCTTCCATACATAAAGAAAAGTTTGAGTACTCCACATTAACCTCTCTCCGCTGATCCACATCCCCATAATACTTCAAAATGCAATTTTTTCTTTCTCTAGTAATATCAATATCTTGATGGGGAGCTTTACGGGTGCTATCTTCTGCAAGCCATTCTGGGCTATAATACCTAAACAAATAACATCACATCATCATTGATAATCCATATCAGAATTTATCATATCCTACTGCCCCATATCATATCCTACTGCTCCATATCCATTTCATATTTTATCATCATTGATAATCTATAATTCCATATCATATCATATTCTATAGCTCAAATTCAACAGCCCAAAGTGCTAAATATTGATTATTGATTATAGATAAAATTAACACATTCATCTTCTTTAAAAAAAAGTAATATCAAGTTATCAACTTACTTGGGATTCAACGAATGCGCCATACAATGTAGGGGTGTGCTACTCTTGCTCCAACGAACCATCAACACTTTATGCACAGCATTCCAAAAGGTTGATTCCTCATGTAGTTGCTTCATTTCTTTCCTATAGATAGCTTTCTTCACATTTTGTATCATATCCTCTCACCATTCGTACACTAAATGAAGAGATGGCTTATCGGTGTCTGCATATCTAATCATATTATATATGGGCTCCATAAATGATAATACATAATCAAGCTCATCCCAAAACATCTCATCCAATATCTTCTGTTTCACAGCAGCAGCCTTCCTCACATCATCTTCTTTGTAATCATCCCATTTATTACTAATTACCATATGTTGCAAACCAGCTTTTATCTTTTTAAATCTCTTGAACATAACAATTGTGGAGGCAAACCTGGTTGAAGCAACTGTAAGGAGCTTCAAGTGACAGTGCTCTGTAAACATTACCAATCGCATTCCATGGTTCATTATGAAATTCTTGACAAAAGAAACATCATCCGCAAGAGGTCCTATCCAACTACAAGCATCATAGACATCATCATTGTTTCTGGTTTGTATTGAAGGTGCACATATGTTCTTCACAGCAAGGTTCAAGGTATGGACCACACACGGTGTCCAGAAGATAGTAGGATACTTAGCTGAAATAAGAGAACCGGCTTTCACACAATTGGCAGCATTGTCAGTGATTACTTGAACTACATTTTCATGACCAACTTCTTTTATGCACTCTATAATCAACTCGGCTATCATGTCACCAGTTTTCACTTCACCTTGACTATTTATTGCCCTCAACATCATTGGACCACTCCCATTTGCAGCAATCATGTTAAAGATAGGCCTCCTTTGCGGATCTGACCAGCCATCGCTACATATACTCACCCCTTTTGTCTTTCCATGAGTCCTTAAGCGGCTACAAATAAAGTTCAAGGTTCTTCCTTTCCTTTTGAAGAAGTGTAGTCCTCAATGCATTGTAACCGGGTGGAATATATCCTGGAATTGTGGAAGCACGGATATACGAATTACGGTAGTGAGGGTTTCTTGCAAGGTTGAAAGACAAACCTCCGGTGTAAAACATTCTAGCTATCTCACCATCACATTGCTCCCTAGCATTATTTTTCCATGCTTTTTCCAAAGCCGTTCCCATTCCCTTTCTCTTCTTTGGATCTGATTCACTTGGTGTTGGAACACTATAAAGCATATCATAATCAAGTGAAGAACTTGATGCTTTCCTTGACGACGACGGCAATGGAACTGATCTATGGGCTGTATTTTTTACTCTCTCCTTGCAATCATTCCATAACTTGCTTATATTAGCTTGTTGTGCAGATGTGACCTTTAAGCAAGTTTTAATTCCTTTTCCTCCATCCTTCAACAGATGTGTCGCAACTCTGCCATGAGATCCAACATACTGGTTATTGCAAAACTTGCATTGAAACCTCCAAGATCCTCCTCCTGGCAACTTTTCAATCTTATTGGTAAAAATCCACAAAGGAGCTTTGTCATCCACATTGGCTTCCCCTGCATTAATACTTGCGGCAGAACTTGAACTACTTGGAGTAAACTGACTCATATTCCCAAAAGAACCTAAAAGAACCTGAATCAGAAATGAACTGTTATATACATCAATATCATACAGACATATTTTTCCCAAAGACATTGACATCCCACAGCCTTCAGTTTGATTAGAGATTAAGATTTATCAATAAACAATCACCCTTGCCATTTCCAGTAGAAAAATGTAAGACAATCACTAAAAGCAAATGATTTTACATACAGTTAGAGGCACTTACAGGTATATTTTTCTCAAATGGTGCTGAGTGGAAATGTTGATCAATGCTCGAAGCTCCCTTTAAGAATCTTCAAAGTACAATACAGAATGTCAGTATTCAATGATCACCTCATAAATTCCAAAACCTCATTCCCACCCAAACACCAATAATCCGAAATCCACAAAATTTAAGAGAAAAAGAAATTACCTTGAACAGTATCTTCGGGAGAAGAGAACTCTTCGATGTCGTCTTCAACGCTCCAAAACGGCGTCGTCGGGAGCTCCCGCTTCTCCGGCAGGCCTCGCTTCAGCCACTTGAGCGCCCGCGGTGGCTCGATCTGCGTCTCGGGGACTTGATCGAGATCAGTGTCCACCGGAAGCGGAGGAGTGGAGCTGGGCAGAGGAGCTGTTTGGAGCTCCGATTCGAACCCGAAATCGAGTCCGGGAGAGAAAGATGGAGGTTCGTAGTCAGAGAAGATGGGTGTGAAAAAGAAGGAGACGGAGGAGATGGAGGAAGGCCTTGACCGAGAGCAGAAGAAGGTTTTGTTTTGCTAAAAATCAAAAATACCCTCACGCTTCGGTGTTACACTACCAGGACAAGTACTTTAGCCGACGAAATATTTTCGTCGGCCTGGTATCCTAATTCGTCGGCTAAGACCTTAGCCGACGAAGGCTCGTCGGCTATAGTGTCGTCGGGAAAGGATCGTCGGTGATGACTTTAGCCGACGAATCTAAAGACCATCGTCGGCTATTGTTCCAGACTTTAGCCGACGAACTATTTTTCGTCAGCTATTGTTCCAGCTTTTAGCCGACGAACAGTATATTCGTCGGCTTTACTGACAAACTTTAGCCGACGAATATCTCTGTTTCGTCGGCTAAAGTATATAATTAAAATATTTAAAAATAACTATAGCCGACGACATATTGTCTGTTTCGTCGGCTTTAGTAGTGTTTAGCCGACGAAACATACCATAATTCGTCGGCTAAACCCTTTGGAAAAAAAAAATTACTATAGCCGACGAATTGTGGCATGTTTCGTCGGCTATAACGCCATTCCAGTAAAAAAAAATACACGAAATTCTTAAATTACCATTCCAAGCAAGCTGCAAAATACACCAAAACAATTCCATATATATAACCAACAAGAAGCACATAAAACTATATAAGGTATCAACTACACAAAATCTAGATGGTCTAAATCAATATCCGAATCTCGGGCCTGCTGGTGAGGAGATTGCGGCGGCAGAGGTA
>NW_004442389.1:0-1510 GCF_000184155.1 Fragaria vesca subsp. vesca
CATAACAACTTGAGTCTCCCTTGTATGCCTCTTGTTGTGCAAAGCTCTTTCAAGAACTTAGCATACTTTGGAATTTGTCAAATGCACTCCAACAATGGCAAGTTCACGTTTACCTTTCTGAAAACCTCCAACACTTCTTCGTCAGATTTCTCTTTCTTGCTCTTGGCAAACCTTGAAGGAAAAGGTAAACACGAAGAATGATTAGTTGTAATTAATTCACTAGAGTTAGAATTTTTACCTTTGTGTGCTTCAGAGATCGGCACACTCTCCTTCTTTGAAGTAGATGGATCTTTTTCTAAGTTTCTTTTTATCATTGCCTCCAAGTGTCCCTTGCTTGGCTCGGTTCCTTTGTTTTCCTTAGAAACATGCTCCGCTCCATCTTGATCAACACTATGCTCGGCATCACCATGACTCTTGGTAGCAGTCCTAGGCTCGGCTGCCTTGCTTCCGACGTCACCAAAGTACACATCATTGTCCTCCAAGTCAAGAACTCCAAGGCCCTTTGTCTTCTTTCCTTTAGGGGATGCTGGTAGCACAAGTGTCTTCCCACTCCTCGTAATAATAGCTTGAACTTGTTCGTTCCTTGGATTCCTTATAACTCCACCTGGCAACTTCCCTTGCTCATTGGATTTTCCCATGAAGTCCACAACTTGCCCCATTTGAGTCTTTAACTCAGTAATGTCTTTTGACATCAAAGCAATATCCTTAGTGTTGGTTTGAGTTGTGGCCAACAAAGATTGGGTCGAAGTGGCAATGTTCTTAAAAATCTCATCATAGTTGCTAGGTCCACTCGGCTGCCCTCCTTGTTGGTTGTAGGGTACATACGGCCTTAGCACAAATTGCCCTTGTGGCCGAGTTGCATATTGTCCTCCACTCGGCTGCTGCCCTTGTTGTGAACTTTGTTGAGGGTTAAGCACATTATTGTTGCTCCAACGAAAGTTTGGATCGTTGAACCTTGGATTGAAATTTTGAAAACGTTGTTGCCCTCCTTGTCCTTGAAATCCACCTTGCTGTCCACCAAAACCGACAATATTAACTTCCTCAAAGCCGCCACCGATCACTTGGTTGCATTGATCGGTGGGGTGCCCTTCCATGCTACACACTCCACAAACTTGAGCTCCTTTGCCCTTTGCTAGGTTTGACACCATAAGAGTCAACTTTCCCAAATCTTCCTTAAGTTCCGAAATAATACTCGACTCTCCAAGGATACTCGTCTCATTAACACGCCTAGTTGAAGATGATCCAAATTGTTGATTGTTTGTAGCTCTCATCTCCAACAAGTTGCTAGCATCCTCTCGACTCTTCTCCATCAAAGATCCTCCAGCTGCCGAATCCAAGAATTGCCTCTCCATTGGACGAAGTCCTTCATAAAAGTATTGAAGCAGAAGCCCCTCACGTATCCCATGATTTGGACATGAAGCAACTAAGGCCTTATACCTTTCATAATAAACATCAAAAGGACTCATCAATATCTTGCTTGATCGATGTTATCTCCTTCTTTATTTGCGTC
>NW_004442390.1:0-1554 GCF_000184155.1 Fragaria vesca subsp. vesca
TGCAGGAGCGCTATGAGCAGAGACTGAAGGAATCAGAGGAGCGTGCCCAACAACAATATCAAGAGGCCCATCAGCGTACCCTGCATGCCGAGTCCATGTATAGTGCTGTGCAGTCCCAATTTGCAGCCATATATGAGCGCCTAGGTATGCCACCTCCACCTCCTCCACAGATTCCTCCTCCTCCTCCAGTTGTTTCTCCTCCACATGTTTCTCCACAAAACAATGATGATCTAGGCGACAACATAGAATTGTTCAATTATTGATTTTGTAGTACTTCATTCATAGTTTAGCTAGATTGTATATATATGAACAATTTTCTACCTAGCTAGTTCATTAAATATTTCTCCATCGATCTAGTTATCGATCATGATCAATATATGAATATGTTTTCCAAATCCAATGCTTCCGGTATATCTGTATCTGTATATGTTTGATTATTGTTACTGATTTGTAATTTTTGAACAGTGAATAAGGTTAAAAAGCAAAAATTAAACCTTTTTTTTTTACCTAAATAAATAACTTAGGCGACGGATGCTTCTATAAATAACTTAGGCGACGGAAACAGAAGCATCCGTCACCTAAGATAAATAACCTACCCGACGAATACAAATCAATCGTTGACTAAGAACTCTTCATAATTCATCGGCATAAAACTATACCGAAGAATTTTCTGTCGCCTAAGAATGTTTCATTATTTGTCGGCGAACAGATATACCGACGCCTATTTCGTCGGCTAAGAAATATTTCGTATTCGTCGGCTAAGTATCCTTCCGACAAGAAGGTTCCGTTGAGAAAGATACGTGTCGACGAATAAGTTTGTCGACAAGGCAAGAAATGATCCGTCGGCTAGGAAATATCTTACTCGACGACTAACTTATTTTCCGTCGCCTAAGTGTCTACCTCACGACACTTAGACGACGGAACTTAGACGACAGATTAGTCGTCGGTGAAGTTTCTAGGAGACGAATAGTGAGTCTTAGGCGACGAATTTGTTCCGTCGCCTAGGACGAGATTTCCCGTAAAGTATACTCATTTTTCGCTATTGTCAGTTCTTCTATCAACATTAGAGCCCATTTATCATATCTTTAAAACCCATTCAATGTTGCTCGTTAATTCATCTACTATCTATTACTCATTTGTTCCCCGTGTTGTATATAAGAGCGAATTGGAAACTCATCAGACAACTGCAAAGCTATGGAGCGCGGTGAAACTAATATTGCATTACACAAGTCAGTCTTTGCAAGAAGAAGCAGCAGACAACTGCAAAGCTAGAAAATTTCACTTCTCAAATTCCTAACCCAAAAAATCTGCACGTAATTCATAGCCAATAAATTTGCATCATGTAATGTCCCAATTGCTTGAATCAGCACATCCTCATTTTTACTTCTAGAACTTCCAGTTCGGTACCTTACTCATCTTAACGATTAGGTTAGCATTCGGCTAGAAAGATATATAATCACTAGTTACTCAATACAGCAAACACAGCAAGCAACAAACTTGACCAATCACAACAGATAAGCAAAACTCCCCAAACATAAAAAGAGTCCAAATTCA
>NW_004442391.1:0-1179 GCF_000184155.1 Fragaria vesca subsp. vesca
TTGGCTAGATAAAGTGGGGTTTTTGGGTCATGTGATTTCGGCAGAAGGAGTTAGTGCGGATCCCCAAAAGGTGGAAGCAGTGTCGAATTGGAGAAGACCCACCACTGTGACGGAGATTCGTAGTTTCTTGGGATTAGCAGGTTATTATCGGCGCTTTGTGAAAGATTTTTTCAAAGATTGCTGCTCCTCTCACAAGGTTGACCAGGAAGGGGGTTAAGTTGAATGGTCAGATCAGTGCGAGCAAAGTTTTCAAGAATTGAAGAATTGCTTGACAAGTGCTCCTGTTTTGGCACTTCCGGATGATAGTGGAGAATATGTAGTCTATTGTGATGCTTCTAGACGTGGTCTAGGTGGAGTTTTGATGCAGCATGATCGAGTTATTGCCTACGCTTCTAGGCAATTGAAGCCGCATGAGGGGAATTATCCTACTCATGATCTGGAGCTTGCAGCAGTAGTTTTTGCTCTCAAGTTGTGGAGACACTATCTTTATGGAGCCAAGTGTCAGATATTTACCGATCACAAGAGTCTTCGGTATGTCTTCACTCAAAGAGAGCTTAATATGAGACAGAGAAGATGGATGGAGTTAATCAGTGATTATGATTGCACTATCGAGTATCATCCTGGAAAAGCTAATGTGGTAGCTGATGCTCTTAGTCGAAATCCCTCCATATCTTTATCTCATATAAAGATGGTTCGTGTTCCGCTTCTTTGTGAGTTGCGAGCTACAGGAGTGGATTTGTCAGTGGATGAGGTTGGTGCTTTGATAGCCAGTTTTCATGTGAGGCCAGTTTTGGTTGATAGAGTGCGGGAAGCACAGTATAATGATCCTTCCATAGTTCGATTGATGGAAAGAGCTTCGAATGGAGCCGCAGCCGATCATTTTTCAGTTAGAAGAGACGGGACTCTGTTGTTTAAAAATCGGCTATGTGTTCCAAAAAGAAATGAAGAGTTGAAGAGTGAGATTATGGAGGAAGCTCATAGCTCTGCATATGCTGCTCATCCGGGTAGCACAAAAATGTATCGGATTTTGAAGGATTATTATTGGTGGCCAAACATGAAGAGGGAAATTGCAGCTTATGTGAGTAGATGTCTGATTTGTCAGCAAGTCAAGGCTGAAAGGCAGAAGCCTTCTGGGTTGCTTGAGCCGTTGCCCATTCCAGTGTGGAAGTGGGACCACAT
>NW_004442392.1:0-1364 GCF_000184155.1 Fragaria vesca subsp. vesca
AAAATGGTCTGAAAGGTAACTTTCAGAATTTGACTTTCTTCTTGATATCAAGTCATCACTTGACAAAAGAATTGGATAGAGATTAGAGGTTTGAACATGCGCAATTGATGAAAATTGAGAGTTAATGTGTGTTTTTGATGAAATTGAAAGAAGGACTAACATGATGATCGACTTAAAGTTGACGGGGGTAAACTGAAATTAGTCCTTTAAATAAAGACCATCAATTTCACGTACAAATATAGTTTTTTTTTTTTGTGTGTGTGTGTTTTTGTTACGATTTCACTTACATAGTTGAACAGATTGTTTAGTGAAGCCAAGTCTCCGAGTTCATATGGCTTAATGGGGCAAAGTTAAGCAAGATTTAATAATGCCCATTGATCATAGGTTAACAGATTGTTTAATGATGCAAGATTCGAATAATGACTACAGATCTCACAAAGTTGACTAAACAGATAGCTAGTTAACCAAAATTTGAATAATGGCCGCCAACTGATTCCACGTGGGAAAGACTGAGTTTGCTAGGAACATAAGTGAGAAAGTTGCACCTCGAATCTGATTGTCAAATCACAAGTACCTATTACCCATATAGAAATGTGGTGAGATTTATTAAAGATTGCCCTAAATTATATCTCTATGACTACGTCAATTTTGGCTTCAGACGACCTGCTAGGTCGGTCGTCTGAATACTTTTTCGGCTGTCGTCTATCCAGCAGTCATCTGATAAGCATTCAGTCGACGGACCTCGTCAGACGTCTGATACAACTTCGACGACAGATTGTATATAAGAAACTGTCGTCTGTATGCACCTACATTCGTAACAAAATTAAAGTTTTTGTCGTTAGAAACAGTTACGACCACGGTGCTATGTCGTTGAAAACAAATTAAACAATAAATATTTGCCACTGTCTATCGTCTGAAATATGTTATAACGCCTCTTGTTTCACGTGTTAATGTTTTTTTAATCTCTCTTTTAAAACTTTTCTCGTCTGTATTGTAGTATTACTACGGTTATTTGTCGTCCAAATGGGTAGAAACACCAAAAGTGCTCTTCTGTCGGTCGTCTGAGAATCTTTAAAACGTCACAAGTCTGTCGTGTTAATGTCTATTTCTGTGTAGATTTACAGTTTAGACGACTGATATGTATTCTTTGTGTATCTACACACGACATATCTGTTTACTTATCTATCGACTTGATTAGTCCATAAGACATCTATATGTCGTCCGAATTTATAATCAGTTCTTTGTCTGTCGTCTGAAATGTTAATGGATGACAATATTATGTCGTGTGATATTCTCATCAATGACAGAATAGAGACGTATGTTTTTGTGCAGGACGACAGTGTTGATTTGGTTTCATGTGTCAT
>NW_004442393.1:0-1032 GCF_000184155.1 Fragaria vesca subsp. vesca
ACCAAAAGTGCTCTTCTGTCGGTCGTCTGAGAATCTTTAAAACGTCACAAGTCTGTCGTGTTAATGTCTATTTCTGTGTAGATTTACAGTTTAGACGACTGATATGTATTCTTTGTGTATCTACACACGACATATCTGTTTACTTATCTATCGACTTGATTAGTCCATAAGACATCTATATGTCGTCCGAATTTATAATCAGTTCTTTGTCTGTCGTCTGAAATGTTAATGGATGACAATATTATGTCGTGTGATATTCTCATCAATGACAGAATAGAGACGTATGTTTTTGTGCAGGACGACAGTGTTGATTTGGTTTCATGTGTCATCTGAGATGCTGATTACACAACCAGATCCTTTTCTTTCACAATACACACACACATATATATATATATATATATATATATATGAGCACACTAAACCATTCATGAAAACCTGGAAATCAACAAAAGGCACATTTATATCATCCTCAAAACCAGTTTAACATCATCAGTAGGCTAAATAGGCTAAAAACAGTGTTCAATCAAGAAACCTGCAAATTAAGTAACTAACACGCTAGGTAGCTAGAGTACTAAATAATGATCGATCAATCAAACCAAAAGCCGATCATAAATTCACTAGCTAGCCAGTACCAAAAACTGACTACCAGTTGCATACATATATATATATATATATAAATGTAGACATTCATATACAGAAGTAGTTCAGTGTACGTAGTAGTGCACAAAACCAATTCACTCCCGCGCTCCTAGCAGTGTCCTACGTACCCTAAATCTTAAACATCAGAACTTGTCTCGCCCATTCAGCCTGAACTTCATTAATTTCTTCTGGTGTGTAACGTTGATTACGCTTAGTTGCCCACTGCAATTAAAAAGTATGGACTAAGCTTATTGTACGAAAAACTAAAAATCAAACATGTAAATAAAGTGCAATATATGTAAATTGATAAGCTTAGCATCAAAAGCACATACTGTGGTTGCAAACTCCAAATCCTTGTCTTCAATTATGTCCTTCATGTAACGCATGACCCAT
>NW_004442394.1:0-1044 GCF_000184155.1 Fragaria vesca subsp. vesca
CTAAGAGCTTGATATTATCAAATTGAACATTTAAGAAAACTTGAAGCATAGTTTCAAAATCAGTTGTAGTCAAAACTAAAGAAACACTTGCTGAATTTGATAAGATAAAAAGGCTGAATCTGTTTCATGATATACATAGCCAAAAGATGTAGTTTATATACAAAATACTTCCACCGCCTGGTATCAGGCTAACTGTTCATGTATGAATATAAATTGATTTTCTGCTTCTAGGGTGTTCCTCACCAACCCGACCACATTCAGTGCGGCTTTTATGTCATACGGTTCATGCGAGATATCATACATGATCAGGATCACTCTTTTGTGACAAAGGTACAATCAACTATTATTTGTGTTTGTGTTGGGAATCAGATTTTCAGGATAAAGTCATGTTCATGTCTAACTTTAACATTATGTTTTTCAGTGGGACAGGAGAAACAAACTTGTCTACACCCAAGATGATTTGGATGTGTTAAGGAATGAGTGGGCAAAGTTCATCATCAGCAAATACTTGTAAGGTGCATGATTTGGTCTGTTTTGGTGAACCTGGTGCTTTCTATATGTATGTGGTAGTACTTTGCTTTTGAACTTGGTGTTTCTATATATTCGGAACATCTATATGGTACGAGTACGTACTTTGTGCATTTCTCATGTTGGAATGCTTTTGAACATGTAAGACTATCTAGGAGCTTAACTAGTTGCTTGTTTTCAGTTTATTATTCAGCTGTAATGTTGTTTGTGGAAGCTTGAATGATATATATGGAAGCTGAAATGCAATATTTTATGGTATCAGTCAATTTGTGCAGCAGTTTCTTTTGTGATGCTTGTGTGTGTAAAACTTGGACAACAGAGTCTGTCCACATGAAAATACAACTGTTGTATGATTCTCATCAAACAAGAAAGCAGAATGCTATATCTATTGTGTGATACAACGGTCCAAATATTTCAGTTGTAGGTTATTCAACGTCACACAACAGTAAAGATAGGGAATAAACCGTTGTAGCTTACTAGAAAAACACACAACGGAGGAAATGAAAACCAACAGTT
>NW_004442395.1:0-1319 GCF_000184155.1 Fragaria vesca subsp. vesca
ATTACTTTTTTAAATCATAACTTTTTCATGTTAATTCTGATTTTAACACATAGCATGTCTACGAACTCGTAATAACGTCCTTTACGACTTTTATGAAGAAAGTTTTCCCAAATTCCAAACACAAGAAAAAGTCAACTCTAGGGTCCTTAAGTGATAAACGGTTACTTAACACGGTAAAAGACCAAAATAATACCAAAGTAAATAACCGTAAAATAACTTAAGAACCAGGGTGTGACAAGAACTCTCGGGCGCGATATCTCCCTCACTGTGGCGCTAAAGAGGCTGCCACCGGTCCAGGAAGAAAAAGGAGATGATGGCCGACCGTTTGGGACCGGTGCGGCGGTCTGCGGTGGCCGGACGGCGGCGGACGGTCGCGTTGAAGATCCGGCAGGGAGAGAGCTCGGGGAGGGAGTTGGGAGAGAGAAGAAGAATGAGAAAAGAGAGAGAGAAAAAGGTTTTGGCTTCCAAACCGGTTCCAGCCCACTTAAAACCCAACTCCAACAATAAAACAACCCAAAATAATACCCTACTAAAAATTACCTTTTTACTAGCTAAAATTTACCCTTTTACAGTCGTCAATTATTTCTTATACTAAAATTCCTCCAAAATAATCTTCCCTCAAAACCCCTCTAAGGCTTTGAAACTATAAACTCATTAACGAAGATGGTAAAACTCTTATTAATACCAAGCTAGTAAATAAGGTAAAAATTTAAGAGTCGGGATATGACAACCAACATAAACAAAAGCTACTACCCCTATATACAAAAACTACTACCGCCAGACATAAAAGCTATTGCCCCCATCAATATAAGCTACTACCATTACTAACAAAACCTACTACTGTAACTGATAAAAGCTACTACCGTCACTGACAAAAACTACTACAAGATATTTTCTCAACCATAAAAGCAAACAAACAATTATTAGAACACTACTACAGATTTGTCAACACACAACGGTGGATAGGTTTTCCGTTGTATGTCTCGGGCTTGTCTGATTGAATCTTCAGACAAGTGTGAAAATCACCGTTGTGTGATCATATTTTGCTCAACAGTTCAATACTTTCATTGTATAAGTCGCTGCGCAGATCGATGCCATGCGCGGCATGCGCGGCATCGACAAGTCCACTCAGACAACAAACAATATAACATTTTCGTTGTACTTTTACCCCTTTCAGACAACTGTTGGTTTTCATTTCCTCCGTTGTGTGTTTTTCAGTAAGCTACAATGGTTTATTCCCTATCTTTACTGTTGTGTGACGTTGAATAACCTACAACTGAAATATTTGGACCGTTGTATCACACAATAGATATAGCATT
>NW_004442395.1:2553-3727 GCF_000184155.1 Fragaria vesca subsp. vesca
GCAACCAAAGTGTTTATGAAAATGTTTATCTTAAACAGATACACACCTTTAGCAAATATAGTACAAGTGTTCAGTTTTTACTTACTATCTCAATATCTTGGGCTCACTATACATGCTACCCTTCAACTAGATAAGAGCCTTTGTGGCTTTTCTCTTGCGTTTGAAATATTTCTTTCAGTGTTTTAGGTTCTTAAAAAAAAAAAATAATTCCTATAACTGATTTTCAATTTTCAAATTCCACCACCATTGTCATACCCTAATCCAAGTACGTACACGTGATAAGAAACAATCCAGAAATCCAACAAATTAAAGCAATATTTACATACCCCAAGGTTCTTCCAAGCAACTGCATTTAGGCTTGGCCTGCCCTTTTCTGTATTATACTTGCCTATTGCACTAAAACATAAACCAAACACAATGAGACTGCATCATGAAAAGTTGAACCAGAAGAAAACATTATTCCATAAATCTCGGTGCATGCATATATAGTTTTGTTACAAGTTACCTATTGAGAACAGACTTCCATTCTGCCGAGGCTATAGGTAACCGCCTCCTCAGGGGATCCATGTAATACACCTTTTCTTTTTCCGGCTCCACAACAGTAAGCACCCAATGCTGACTGTATGACAAAGTTACCAGATTTTGATCAAATAAGGCTCATGAATAAAATAAAAAAATAAAAAATACTCTGCGTTATAGCCACTTACTCTGAGTTATATGGCACCATGAAAAGCTGTCCAGGTTTGAGGTTATGAACCTAGCACATAAGTGTTCAACCTTAGTCCTTACTGTTCCACAACTTTCTCCAACCATAGCAGGGTCAACAAAGGCAATCATATCCAGCATTTTGGTGTTTTTCAGGACATCATACAGGTACCTAAAAACCCAATATAACATCCAGATTCTAATCAGCAACCAAATTCACATGGATACACCAAGAATAGTCCATTTGACAGCAAATATTACCTTTGATATGCCACTATGCAGTTCCCAATGATCTCTGTCATGCTTGCCATTCTGTGCAAATCAGAATCAAATATCCATGATTTCCGAGTGTATCCAAACACCTCAGGCTCAATAAAAAACTCAAGACTCTTATCATTTTTGAGCTCATTTGCACCCCACATGCACAACATCTTCAACTGGATTGGTGCATTAAGTGCATCTGCCTTCT
>NW_004442396.1:0-1191 GCF_000184155.1 Fragaria vesca subsp. vesca
CCCATTAGCTGTGCAGAAGCACATTTTAATGTGTATTACGGCCTTTGGGGATATTGTTTTGCAAGTTTACTACACCCAGTAGAAGATTACTAGGGTAGTAATCTCTATTTTAAACGATACTACCCCCAGTAAACTTTATTATTTCGCATCTAAGTTGATTTTTCACTGTTTTAATGTGTATAATAGCCTTTGGAGATACTGTTTTGCAGGTTTACTACCCCCAGTAGAAGCTTACTGGGGGTAGTTAATTGTATTTTTTTGCCTCTATATATTTTACTACCCCCCAGTAATTTTTGAAATCTTCATTCTTCTGATTCGAATATGTTTTCTTATAGTTTTATGGTTTGTTAGACTTTCATTTTGGAGCGGAACGCTCCCGTTAGCGGTGCAGCGGCACGCTGCTGTTTATTTTACTGCCCCTAGTAATTGTTTGTTTGTTTTTTTATTGTGCAGGTTTCTTCCCTTTAGCCTTGTGTTTTTGTGATTCAGAGACTGAAGAAAACTGGTTGTTTTTCTTCAAGAACTTGAAGGCTTTGTTGGAACCGCAAGGAAGGATTATCACATTCATTAGTGATCGTGGTGTTGGTTTGTTGAAGGGATTTGATCTCATTTTTCCTGGTAATCCTCATCTTTACTGTTATCATCATTTGCGATACAACCTTAGTCGAAAGTATAAGAACAAAGGAGGGGAAATTGTTGTTGCTGATGTGTTACAAAAATTCTTTAAAGTGGCTTACGCATCGACTGAGAAGTCTTTTTACTTTCATTTAAAAAATTTGAGAGATGAGGGTGGTACTGCTACTATTGATGAATTCATAAGGGAGATTCCATTGGAACATTGGTGCCGTGCTTTTTTTAAAGGTTGTCGGTATGGGATTATGGCAAATGGTATTGCTGAATCCTTTAATAACTGGATTGTTGCTGAGCGTTCACTGCCCCCTTTCGCTATGTTAGATCAAACTAGAATGAAAGAAATGAAGATGATGTCAGAAAGGAGTGTTGAGTCAAAATCTTGGACTACCAGGCTTACTCCTAAAATGGAGAAGAGGCTGAAAGAGCAGCTTGATAGGTCTCGTGTGTTCAGGGTGATTGCTTCCCATGAAAATGTTTATGAGGTTAGGAATGATAAGTACTCCTATTCAGTGGACCTCTCTACTCGTACTTGTTCATGTGTGAAGTGGCAGATTAATT
>NW_004442397.1:0-1083 GCF_000184155.1 Fragaria vesca subsp. vesca
AAACTTACCACAATCTCCATGTTCATGAATCCAACAGGAAGTTTTGGCAGCTTCTACCCTTTCCTTCAACAACCTCATATACACTTTGCAGGCTCTGCGATCATAACATAAGTCAATATTATTAAATCTAAACTTCACTGAGTGGTGCTAATAAGGTGATATTATTATTTTTTTTATTACTCACACTCGACAATATGTCTGAGTGTTCAATGATCCTTTTCAAGTCACTCTTTGATAAACAGTGCCAGCCTTCAGGACATGTCCAGTACGCTTCACTGTAGAAAAACATTGAATTCATACTCCAATTAAAACAAATATATTTTTGTAATTTTGCATAAGCAAACTGTAAAGTTTTATATAATTGAAACTTACTCTTCCTTTTTGTTCGGGCGGGCTTCAAACCATTGTTTGTAGTGCATTTTCAAATCGTCGCCCAGTGAATCCCATGTACTGTTGTCACACTTCAGATTCTTGATTATAATTTTTTTGTGGACTTGAATGTCTTTTGGAGTGCCGTACTCCCAGTCAAGGTCCTTTGTTTTCTTGGCGTTTCTAGGGTTCAGCTTCACATTTTTTTCTATCGATATCGGTTCCATTGCTTTCCTCTTCTTGGAATAAGTATTCATCTCTTTATCCTCTGTTGTTGCTGTTTGTTTGGTCGATGAAACTTGGAACTGAACTGTTGCAGAGATGACATTGTCCTTTTCTGTTGCTGATTGTTGGATGGATGCAGCTTGGGACTCAACTATCTTATCTAAATTACAGATGTCATCATCTGTGAGCGGCAAGTCCTCATAGTCGATTACTGGAGATACGTGATTCAGTGGTTGTTCATCATGTATCACAGCCTTCACAAAATAAAATAACACATGTTATTCTCAGATTTTAAACAATAATAAAACGTTTACTACCCCTAGTAATAGTTTGCCTGGGGTTTACTACCTTGCAACACAGTTTCCCTATTAAGTCTACTACCCCCTAGTAATTTTATATTCTCACCAAAGCTTCTGGTTGATCATCTGCAGATTGTGTTGTTTGTGCAGTTCCAACTTTGAACTTGACTATCAGGCTTCTGTTCTGGTT
>NW_004442398.1:0-1160 GCF_000184155.1 Fragaria vesca subsp. vesca
CGTCGCCATCCCCGTCAGTACCGATGACAATCTTCCCTGAGGTACCGACGATCTTCTCGAGAGCCTTCCCTGTGACGGGGCCTCTCTTCTTTTTTGTCGGCTTCGCTCCGACGGTGCCTATCACATGATAAACCAAATTGATTATTAAAATCGGAGAATTATAAGAAAACAAATCATTCATCTTTCATTACCTGAGGGCGAGGAGGCGGACGCGACGGATTCCGTCTCCGATGATGATACCCTCGCGGAAATAAGAGGCGTATCAAAAGGCACGAACCGGTACGCCGCTGATGGAGCCACTGGCGGGGGCAGTGGATAAATCGGCGTCCCTGAGTCATCGACTACAGGTATGGCCGGTATCATCCGCGGAAGGAATAGGTGAGGCGGCGGCATCTGTACCCCAGATGACCCACTATCCGAAGAAGTAGGACCTGGGGTGGGCGCCCAGTGTATCTCAGGCATACGGGGTGCAGACACCTCCGTCTGGGTCTGAGCAAACAACTGCCTCGAGATATGAGGGACGCCCTGCTGCCTTGATGAAGGGCCCATCTCCGGCTGCCTCTGCGCCGTCTGCAGAAGGCTCGCATGTCTAGCTGTCATGAGGCCCTGAAACGACGTCTGAGGGTTGCTAGAGGTTCCCTCAGACGATACGGACCTTTGGCCCTTCGAACCCTTCGTCGATCTAATATTACCGCTCATCCTATTTAAAATATAAATTTGAATCAAGGCCACAAAATCAAAAAATGCAAACTCATTTAAAAAATGTAAAAAATATATACACTTCCTAAATACAAATTTTCACTTCCTAAAATTTACACATATACACTTCCTAAATATACACTTCATAAATAAAACTATACACTTCCTAACAACACTACAACATTGCAATTGACCGGAAAATCAAAGCAAACACAAAATACAAAACAAATATATACATTACTAAAATACTAAATACAAATATACACTTATTAAATAACAATATACACTTCCTAAATACAAATATACATTTCCTAACAACACCACAACATTGCAATTGACCGGAAAATAAAAGCAAATACAAATATAACTAAAGTTCAGAAATGTACTCGAGGAGGAGGAGGGAGGACCGGAGCAGCAGCAGGAGGAGGCCGGAGGAGGAGGAGGAGGAGGAGGAGGCTAGG
>NW_004442399.1:0-1105 GCF_000184155.1 Fragaria vesca subsp. vesca
TGTGATTTTCAAGGTTAATGGTCATCGACTCAAACCTTACTATGAGTCTTTGTGGAGCAAGAAGTGGAGGATGTACCCCTCCATGAACCCGCTTCCCTTGAGTAAATTTCTTGGTACCGTCAGGTTGAGGACGTCAAAACCAAGCGCTGGTTGGGAGGCAACCCAACAATGGAGGATTGGAAGAGGCGTCAATGGGTCGTCAAACCAGATTTGCTTTCTCTAGCTTTTACTCTTTGCTTTTCTTTTCATTGCTTTGCTTTGTGTCGGTGTGTTTTTGTGAATGTATCTTTGTTTCCATACTTTACTCTCTTCATTGCATGCTTAGAATTTGTTTAACATTGTGGACAATGTTAGAAATAAGTGTGGGGGGAAGGAAAACATTCTTTCCTTTTGTGTTCTTGTTACAAAAAAAAAAAAAAAGAGTCTAGTTTTTAGTTTTTCGTTGAGTCTTTAGGTGTCTTCCAACTCTATGATGAGCATGAACTTTTCAAAGATTATTATTATGGCCACAAAAGGGTTGCAAGCATGTGTCTTATTCATGATTTCAAATAATTGTTAATAGATTTTAACGATTATTTTACTTGAGTTGTGTGCATTGATGGTTAGACTAATGTGATGAATGAGATTGATTGATTCATGCTAAGATAAGTTCAACTTGATTCATATGACCCTTATGTGAGCTTTTGAGCTTTATATATGTGCTTTCTTTCTGAGTGGTTATTGAAGATATTCTTATTCGTTTTCTTGGCTATAAATTTTCGAAAACCTTATTATTCTTTCTTGTCGATTGATTTCTCACCATAGCTTTTAATGAACTCTAGATGACTAGAACTCACTCTTGTGGACTTTCGAAACTTTTTATCATAAAACACTCTGATTTTGGAAAGGATAAATAGAACTTTTTAGGATGAACATCATTGCCAGATTATCATGTGTCCTTATTTGTGTGCGCGGCACACCCCTTAGTTAAACCCCTTTGAGCCTACGTTAAGCATTTCTTTCATCACCCATGGAATACATACCTTGAGTTTAGTGTAGTGATATCTCTACCTTTGTCCTTTGAGCCTAGTAGAGCATGATGTTGTGATGTATTGTATGGAATGAT
>NW_004442400.1:0-1033 GCF_000184155.1 Fragaria vesca subsp. vesca
ATACTTTCTCGCACTAGGAAGAAAGCGAGCTTGGCACAACCTGATCCATTAATCAGTGATACTCATATCCGTCTCATGAAGTCTGAATTGTGATTATCGTTGGGGGACGCCTCAATGTCAAATCCAATCCATATAGATATCTCTACAAAGTATTACACTAGTGTACATGAGGACGTGGGATAATGAGTCTACTATCGAACCACCCTTCGTTGATGGATATCAACTTAGTTGATTGGCCTAATGGAAAGATGTGATCCAGCATTAACAAAGAGATAGGTCCTTGGGCAGGTGATGCCGACACCGCAAGCTAAACCCTATCAACTATGCCTTTGTTAAATAGCGTAGTGAGAGTAAGAGCTTAGACTCACCTTATGGCGCAAGGTCTTTCACTAACACGCACTGGGATCAACTACGATGAGATATGCTCTCGTAATGGATGTCATTGAACTTCACTACTTTGTCAGTTTGGTAGTTTCCGAATAACTGAACATGTAGCTTATGAATGTGGTCATAATAACATCTCTATGGGATCAGAGATATACATGAAGATCTTAAACGGACTTCATTCATCCGAATCAAGTGGCTCCAAACCACAGGAGCTTGTGTTTGCTAAATGTATTGAAACGCACATGGACTCTACTTGATTTGGAAGGGATATGGTGAATTATGCCTTTGCGTGTTCATTCCGGATTTACATGGACTCTTGATGGATCAAGAGATGCCAATATGTATCAACATCCAAAGAAAAAAATCTTGGGAAGACATGGTCTCGATAAGGCACTCGATGACTGTATTGATGATGAGGCCTACATATACTCCCATGATTAGTCAAGGTCTTTGCTCTAAAGAGAGATCCGTTGTTTTGTCTAAAGCAAGATGACAAATATGTGTTAAGAGATGGAGTTCCCATCTAAGTACAATAAGACACATCAATGTACTCAACACAATACGAAAGACTTGACATCTCATTCGCTATGAAAAGTTAGTAAAGCTAAGTGTAGCTATGCGCCCACGCAACGCCAATGTAATGGCA
>NW_004442401.1:0-1193 GCF_000184155.1 Fragaria vesca subsp. vesca
CCCGAGAGCCATAATTACGCTCATCATTGCCTAACTTCGATATTCTTACATCGGAACGATCCGAACTTAAATATCATACTCAAAAGTCGTAAATACAACCTCCTCAAAATACGACTTAAATCCAACGGCCGGATTCTACATTAATTACCCGCCAAAAATACCACACTTCGGAAATTCACAAACCTATCCAAATCTCATCCAAAAATTCCATAAATCACACCAATAATATCACCTTAATATTCTACATCAAAAACCACAAAATTTCCCAAAACAGCGGCGGCCGGCAGCCGTTTTCCGGCGACCTGCAAATGCTACCAAATTTTAACAGAATCTTCCTCTCAATCTCCTCTACAACTTTCATGACCAACATATCACCCAATTCCAAGCCTAACTAGGCTAATCGAACGAAAATAACTTAAAAGCCTAGAAATTTCAACTCCACATTTCTCCTTACCTAGCTCAAGAGGGAGGGAGCTGCTTGGAGGGGTTGTTGCACGGGAGGAGGGCTACAAAACCGTACCAAGCTTGCCCGGATTGGTGGCCGGAGGAGGAAGTTCCGGCGAAGTGAAGGTTTGGACAGTCGGACCTTACGGGCGGCACCGCTCACTCACGGCGGCGCTAGGGGGGCTGCTACCGGCCTAGAATGGAAGCTGGGAGGGAGACCGACCGAACGGAGGTCGGACGGCGGCGGGAGGACGGCCGGAAGTCTGCTGGGTGTAGAGAGAAGAAAATCGGGTGGGAGGAGAGAGAATCGGGAGAGAGGGAGAAGAGAAAGAAGAAAGAAATGGGTTGGGCTCGGCCCAGCCGACCCAACACCCCTTTTTAACCCAAACTTCCAAAATAAAAACACCCCGAAAAATAATACCCGAATAAAAATTACCTTTTACTAGCTAAAATTTACTATTTTTACCGTCGTCGTATTTTCCTCATACGAATAATCCTCCGCACATAATCGTCCCCGAAACCCCTCTAGGGACCAATTAAACTATTTACTCAATGATCGAGACGGTAAAATTCTTATTATAAACACGCTAGTAAATAAGGTAAAAATATAAGGGTCGGGATGTGACAATTCTCCCCTCCTTATAAAAATTTCGTCCTCGAAATTAACATATATGTCATCCGAAGAGATAGGGATACTGCTGCATCATTTGCTCCTCTGATTCCCAAGTAGCTTCTTCTACTTGATGACT
>NW_004442402.1:0-1149 GCF_000184155.1 Fragaria vesca subsp. vesca
ATTAATTTCTGGTAATCTATGTATTTCCTCATCGCCAGAGTTTTCGTCTGTTTCTTGATTTGGATCAACATCAATAAGCCTTGGCTCTTCATCACGAATTCGCACCGAACGACCCGCTTTAAAATTATTAAGGCGAACGGTAGAAGAGTTAGGAATACCTATTGCGTTGGGCTCTTGATACGCAACATCTTCGGCCTCTCCAAGTGTAGCCGCCCGGTAAATGTTTCGAGGGTGCACAAGGTTGACTACTTTCCACGCGTCACCCTTAGCAAGGTCATCAAGATAAAACACTTGTTTTACCGATGTGGCAAAAACGAATGGGTTATCTTCGTAAGAACTTATAGCAGTGTTCACTAATAATATTCCGTACTGATCGGTCTTCATGCTTTGCGGGCTAGTATCAAACCATCTACACTTGAAGAGGTGCACTGTCATGCCTTCACCGTAAACGAGTTCCACCACTGAATCAAGAACACCATAATAGTCAACTCCATTCCGCCCACCATGCGCCATCACCCCAGAATTCTGTGTTCTCCGTCTGCTGTCTCTCTGTTCACATATAAATTGCACGCCATTCACCTTGCACATCGGATAAACTCTTGACATTATCGGCTTCATCGCTAGAAGTCTTAGTTCGTGCGACCAATTTGGGTGACCATCAAATTGAATATGGTTCATCTGCAACCAACAATTTAACATTGTAAATATAGATAATTATGCAATAAACATAAATACATACATGAATATTGAATTACGTACCCAGCCGCCAAAATAGTTTGCGAACTCCCTGTTGTGGTACTCGAGATCACCATGAATGTCTGGACAATATAGATGGATGTCTTTCCAGTATTCAACTTCTCGACAGTTAATCAATTCCCACCAGTGGGCAATGACTAGCTCATGTGGTTGCAACTTGTAGGAGTCTGGCAAAATTCCATAAACTTCAACATCACTGGAGAGTATGGAAAGATTGAACTTCGGTACATCTACCGGCATGGCTTCGTCTGTTTCCTTCAACGCTCCTAAATACAACTTCATGTAGGTGACGCACTCATGTGCAATATATGCTTCAGCTATACATCCTTCAGGCGCGGATTTATTAGCCACATAATCTTTGTAGTCTCCAAGTTGTCTATAAATCAAGTTGCA
>NW_004442403.1:0-1012 GCF_000184155.1 Fragaria vesca subsp. vesca
ACCATGAATGTCTGGACAATATAGATGGATGTCTTTCCAGTATTCAACTTCTCGACAGTTAATCAATTCCCACCAGTGGGCAATGACTAGCTCATGTGGTTGCAACTTGTAGGAGTCTGGCAAAATTCCATAAACTTCAACATCACTGGAGAGTATGGAAAGATTGAACTTCGGTACATCTACCGGCATGGCTTCGTCTGTTTCCTTCAACGCTCCTAAATACAACTTCATGTAGGTGACGCACTCATGTGCAATATATGCTTCAGCTATACATCCTTCAGGCGCGGATTTATTAGCCACATAATCTTTGTAGTCTCCAAGTTGTCTATAAATCAAGTTGCAAAGTGTTATGATTATTGAACATGTATATATATATATTGAGGAATTCAGGTGTAAAAAACGTACCTTTCCATGCGATACATCCAAGTGTAGTGTACTGGACCGGTAAGCAACAATTGCTCGGGAAGATGAATCATCAGGTGAGGCATGATGTCAAAAAAATTTGGAGGAAATATCCTCTCAAATTTACACATGATATAAATGATGTCCTCTTGCATTTCCCGGAGGTTAGATTTTTTCACTTCCCGTGTGCATAACTTCTGGAAGAATCTTGCCAACGCTACTAACGGCTCCTGAAGAATCTCATAGCTTCGGCCGTGTGTGAAGACATGTACAACCGCTCCAGCCTATCCCTCAAAGGGAAATACCGAAGTACCTTCACAGGTTTCCTGTTGCCTGCAGGAGTCAGCTTAGACCTGTCAGTGTGACATACCGGACATGCGTCAAGGCCACCAAGGTCATTCCCTTCTAGATCTTTACCCCAGAAGAGAACGCAGTCATATTTGCATGCATGGATCTTGATGTAGGAAATCCCAAGATCTTTCAGGATACATCGGACCTTACGATGAGTGGTAGGAAGACGATGACCGTGGGGCAGCATCGAAGCAGTGTACTGTAGATAATCATCAACAGCCTTCACGGTCGATTTGTCTCAACTTAATCTTCATTACGT
>NW_004442404.1:0-1431 GCF_000184155.1 Fragaria vesca subsp. vesca
CAAGCTTGCCCGGATTGGTGGCCGGAGGAGGAAGTTCCGGCGAAGGGAAGCTCGGGGCAGCCCTTGCTTTCGGGCGGCACCGCTCTCTCACGGCGGCGCTAGGGCTCCTCTCACCGGTCTAGAAATGTTGCTGGGAGGGAGACCGACCGAACGGGACCGGTCCGACGGCGAACGGAGGTCGGACGGCGGTGGGAGGACGGCCGGAAATTTCCTGGGTGTAGAGAGAAGAAAATCGGGTGGGAGGAGAGAGAATCGGGAGAGAGGGAGAAGAGAAAGAAGAAAGAAATGGGTTGGGCTCGGCCCAGCCGACCCAACACCCCTTTTTAACCCAAACTTCCAAAATAAAAACACCCCGAAAAATAATACCCGAATAAAAATTACTTTTTACTAGCTAAAATTTACTATTTTTACCGTCGTCGTATTTCCTTAATACGAATAATCCTCCGAACATAATCGTCCCCGAAACCCCTCTAGGGACCAATTAAACTATTTACTCAATAATCGGGACGGTAAAATTCTTATTATAATCAGGCTAGTAAATAAGGTAAAAATATAAGGGTCGGGATGTGACAAGAGTAGTAGAACCTCAAGTACCAAATCCTGCAACTCTCAACCAATTTCAGAACCAAACAAGCAGAAGCTATCGGCGGCGGACGTGGTCCACACAGCCTAAAACCCAGATTTGTCATCTATCATCCAAAATGGAATTCAAGCACAAGAACATCAACTAAATTATCTTCCAAGGCTTCTAACAATTACAAACTAGAAATCTGAAACCCAAAACATTACCAGCGCCGCCGTGCACAGCAGCCACGCAATGTGGTCGACTGCCCAAAATCCATCTTCTTCCAAACTTAACCAAATCTGAATTCCAAATATATAAACAGGTAGAGCTCGACGAGAAGATCAAGTTTCATTCCTCACTTGCCTTCGCCGGTGGCCGGAAAGCATCAAACCGTCGCCGGAAAATCCTAAAACTTCTTCTCTTCGATTCTCCCTCCTCCGAGCTTCTCTTCGAAAACCAGGAACATGGAAAGGTTCCTGAGATCGAGATGAAGCTATCCATACCAGTGAGAGGCGTCGCCGCTGCCGGAATCGGAGATACCCCGGCAAACACAGCCTAGCTCTCCTTCTCCACTTCGAATCTCTCACTCTAGACTTCTTATTTGAAAATCAATGGCATGGACATGACCACGAGAATGAGAGGAAGCTGTCGCTACCATTCTTTCTGCTCGTCGTCGCCGGAAAACGGAGAACCAGTCGGGTTGATCCGCTGACTCTGTTCGGGTCGGGGATGACCCGGTCTGGGTCTGAACTGATTTTCTCCCTCCTTTCCCGAACCTTCCTTTTTCCTTTTAATCTGTTGCTTAGGTCGGTTTAACCGACCCTTCTAGAACCTCCCTCTTCCTGTTTTATATATATATCATTTAC
>NW_004442405.1:0-1647 GCF_000184155.1 Fragaria vesca subsp. vesca
ATGGAACCCAGACGTTACCCGATGTACGTGATTTTCACCATAGTCGTATTTCAGTTATTCCAATCAAATCTTATTTCATGAAATTTTTGAAATTTTTGCTTTCTCTGTATAGTTGGTTGACAAAGTTGTACATGTGAATATAACATATTAAACAAGTTATAACACATTAGTAGGCATGTTGCAATTCTAATGATTAAAATTCACAGAATGAAAATTTGACCGTTTGATGTGATCATTATAGTGAAACATGGCTATGGTATTAATTTCAATTGTATTCGGCAACGTTCGGGGCTCAATCGAAGTGGTCAACCCTAATTCATCGTCATTTATCACACGGAAACGCTCTTACCTACCTTTTTGTGACCTGGTTTGATCGATCCTTCCACACGTTAAACTCTCACATAGATGAGACGTAACCACCCATGTAAAAATTTGGAGACGTTTACGTCCCGACGATAGGGCTCTCATAGGATATATTAAGCGTAAAAATGGTTGACCGCTTCTATCGGGACCTAGACGTTACCCGATGTACGTGATTTTTCAACCATTATCGTATTTCATTATTTCGATCACATCTTATTCCATGAGTTTTTTTTAAAATTTTTCTTTCTCTGTATAGTTGGTTCACAATGTTTTACACTTACATATAACCTATTAAATATGTTATATCACATTAGTAGGCACGTTGCAATTCTAATGACTAAAATTTACAGAATGAAAATTCGATCGTCTGATGTGATCATTATAGTGAAACATGGCTATGGTATTAAATTAAACTGTATTCGGCAACGTTCGGGGCTCGATCAAAGCGGTCAACCCTACTCCATCGTCACTTATCACACGGAAACGCTCTTAACTGCCTCTCTGTGACCAAATTTGGTCGATCCTTCCACACGTTAAACTCTCACATAGATGTAACGTAATTACCCATGTAAAAATTTGGAGACGTTTACGTCCCGACGATAGGGCTCCATAGGTTATATTAAGCGTAAAAATGGTTGACCGCTTCTATCGGGACCCAGACGTTACCCGATATACGTGATTTTTCAACCATAGTCGTATTTCATTGTTCCGATCACATCTTATTTCACAAAAATTTTGAAAATTTTGCTTTCTTTGTATAATTGGTTCACAAAGCTGTACACTTGCATATATCATACTAAATAAGTTATACCACATTAGTAGGCATGTGACTCTCCGAAGTTATAAATATGTGAAAATAAAAATTCAACCGTTTGATATAGTCATGGTAATTAAACAGGTCTACTGAAAAAAATCCATCTCGTTTCGAATACGTTAGGCCACCCATTGAATCGGTCAACTTAGTTCAACATCATTTTTTACACGAAACACGGTTAACTGACATTGTGTGAAACCCTCTTTTTTCCTGTTTTCGATCCTAAAACTCGTATATATGAGATTCAGGAATCAAAGAAATATTTTTGTTAAATTGGCCATCAAGTGGTTAGGCTCTTAAAAACGCCTAAGCGTAACAAGGTTGACTAATTTTATCGGGAATCAGACATTACCAGAAGCTTTTGATTTTTCAACCCTGACCGTATTTACTATTCCAGTCAAATCCTATTTCAAAAGATTTTTGAAATTTTTCCTTCTACTATTTAATAATTGGTTCACAATGATATACAT
>NW_004442406.1:0-3664 GCF_000184155.1 Fragaria vesca subsp. vesca
ACGAATATATTAATTGTTTCGTCGGCTAAAGTCTGGGAAAAAAACCGACGAACATGTTTTTCGTCGGCTAACTGTGGGACTATAGCCGACGAAAAAAAAAATTTCGTCGGCTAATGTCATCACCGACGACCTTTTCCCGACGACACTATAGCCGACGAGCCTTCGTCGGCTAAGATCTTAGCCGACGAATTAAGATAACAGGCCGACGAAAATTTTTCGTCGGCTAAAGTGCTTGTCCTGGTAGTGCTAGCTTGATTATAATAAGAATTTTACCGTCTCTGTCATTGAGTTAATAGTTTAATTGGTCCTTAGAGGGGTTTCGGGGACGATTGTGTGCGGAGGATTATTTGTAGGAGAAAAATTCGACGACGGTAAAATTGGTAAATTTTAGCTAGTAAAAAGTAATTTTTATTCGGGTATTATTTTTTCGGAGTGTTTTATTTTTGGATTTGGGTTGTATAAGAGTGTGGACCGGGCCAAGGGGTGGCAAAAAGCCCAGCCCTCTCTTTTTTCTCTCTTCTTCTCTTTTCTCTTCCCCGGTTTTTCCCTCTCCCGACTTCTCCCGTTTCCGGTTCTTCTCCAGCCCCAGCTGCCGCCGTCCGGCCAGCCGCCGGCCGCCGCTCCACCCCAGTTCGGACCCCCATCTCCTCCTCTCCCTCCCCGGCCTAGCCCCCAAGCCTCTAACCCGCCGGAAGAGGAGAAAACCCGCCGGAAACGCCGGGAAGCATTTCGCCGGAACTCCCTCCTCCGGCCACCAATCCAGGCAAGCTTGGTATGGTTTTGTAGGTCTCCAACCCAGCTGCCTTGCCCTAAAAGGACTCACTCCGGTTTGCTTCAGGTAAGGAGAAATTTGAGGTGGAAGCTCTAGGGCGTTTTTGATATTTTTGTTCGATTGGCATAGCTAGGCTTGGATTTTGGGTTTGTGCTAGTTAGGAAAGTTGTAGAGCATGATGAGAGGAAGATGCTGTTAAAATTTCATAGGAATTGGAGGTCGCCGGATTTGGCCTCCGGCCGCCGCTGCCGGCGGAGCCGCCGCCGGTTGGGAGATTTTTATGTTTTTAAATGTGGAATATTAAGGGGAATTTATTGAAATGAGTTTTGGAATTTTTGGATGAGTTTTGGTTAGGTTTATGATTTTCCGAAGTTTGGTATTTTTGGCGGTTAATTAATGTAAAATCCGGCCGTAGGATTTAAGTCATATTCTGTGGGAAGTTGTTTTTACGGCTGCCGGTATGTTCGGCGAAGTTTGAGCCGTATTGAGTTAAGAATGGCGAATTTGGGCAATGATGAGTGTGTGGGAGGCTCACATTTAATTTTGCCTATTTTGTTTAAATATTGGATTTTAGTTGGGAATTTAATTATATATTTGTGCCAGGGTTCGAGGAACCTCATTGGAGTGGCAATTTGGATTTCGTCGGGCTTATGCCTAGAGTTGTGAGTGGACTTTGTTTTTAATTTGAAAGCATGCGATGCATTATGTTGTTGATCAGATATTCTTCACCTGAGATTTATGATTTTTCGGATAATTGGCAATTTTCCTCCTTTGGAGAGATCCCGAAAATGGAATTTTCGGTGGATATGAATATGTGTTTATGAGAGAGTATGTATATAAATGCTAGCTAGCCCTATGTGTCTGTCCACCTTAATGGCGTAGCGTATAGCCGCATTATGGTGTGACGTGAGCGTTGGACGCGAGCGTAGTAGCCCTATATGAGTGTTTAATTCATATAGGGGGTATGGGCACATATTTATACACCCGTCTGTCCACCTTAATGGCGTAGTGTAGCACCGCATTAAGGCGTGACGTGAGCGTTGGACGCGAGCGTAGTAGCCCTATATAGACCCATGAATTTATATAGGGAGTATGGACGTGTGTAAATACATACATATATTATAGAGCCTGAGAGGCTCGACATTTATGAGATAAAAGTTTTATCGCTAATTGATTTGGGAAAACATAAATATTTTATTCGTTAATTTATTTTTGTCCACTCACTCTAACGGTTTTCAAATGTTTTCCCCTAGGCTCTTCGTTTTAAAAATGCCCAGTTTGCAGGTTAGCATAGTTGAGGTCGGGCGTACATGGAGAAGAGGCATAATCAATAGTTTAGCTTCCGCTTATTTCTAAATTTCTAGTTCATTTCCTCTCAATTAGAATTGCTCTGAACTGTGATGGTTGGTTGTGAGATTATTCTTTTAAAGTTAGTAAATAATTGGGAGATGTTGTGATTTGGGGAGCACGAAGGCTCCAGGAGTTTAAGGTTGGATTTAAATTTTCAGAAGTGTTTGCAGGTTTTAGGAAGGGTTGTCCATTTTCAAGGGAGGTTATGCCGAATTTTCGGTAAACTTTCCTTGGAGGTGGTCCCCGCACGACTTACTCTGGGTTTCAGGGTGAAATTTGGGGCGGGTCGTGTCAATCAATATGGAACATATTTCTTTCGGTCATTTCGGTCATTAAGACCGAAATATTCATTGAATTAAATTGGTTCTTTCCTTTCTAAATCTTGTGTTTATAATAGTATAAATATGAGGCGTATAACTCATTGTAAAGGGTCCTCGACCAACACAACTCACTTAAATACAATACACCAAATTCTCTACAACATCGATCTTGTTATCCTCATTCTAGTCTAGTTTTCTTCTTCTTTTTATCGCTTTCTTTATATTTAGCAATTTAGTTTCATACAATTTACTCTTACGCGTCTTTATGTTCCATGTACTTTAATTCCTCGCAATTACTTTCCACTTTTTACTTTCCAACAATTTGGATTTTGTTATTTTACTTTCCACACTATATTTCTCGCAAACTTATACAAAAATTCACAAAAAAAGAAGCAATATCGGTGAAAACGTCGAAAGTCCTTGCAACAAAGGCAAGAGAACCCAACGGCCGAGACGGTTTCTTCCTCGGCCTACAATCACTTAAAAGAAGTCAGATCAGACGCAAAATATTTATCAAAAACCTCGCTTGGCCAACATGCCGCAAGTTGGCACACCCACGCAAATCAGAAAGATGATTGTTCTCAAGACCCTCGGCCCTCATCTCAGTCAAGATGATTTTTGAGCAAACATTTATAGAGAAGGAGAAGGCATTATTGCCTACCACTAATAGGAATAGGATTCCTATTTGGTGAAAAAATATGATGTCCTTATGGCTATATGAGGAGGGGTTCAGCTCTAGTTTTGTATTGCAGAGACGACGAGCAAAGTGTACCTCATTCTTGGTTACAAGGTGAGAGAAGGCAGAGAGGAGAAAGATAGGAAGAGAAGAGCTTTTTTTTTTTTTTTTTTTTTATTCTTTCTGGTGTACCTATTATTATTATAGTGGAAGAGTGTTTTCTGTTGGTGGGCGTAGGCAAAAGTTTTGCTAACTCTTTTCTCTGGTTGTTTCTCTTGGTTTGTTGTGCATGTTTGGGGTTTGGCACACATAATTGACCGAATTCACAACATGTTGCATGTTCCCTTGTAAATGTGGTTGAGCTCAACTTTCTCCCTAGATCCGTTATGCAGAGTTTTGCACCTAGCAAACATGGCCCCCAAAGGGCGAAGTTAGACACTTAGACCTGCTCTTTGGAGGCACATCATGATTTTGCCCCCTGAAAACTTTGTGTACCCCTGTCTATTTCATGTTTTCTGAGCAATCAGCACTCACTTTACGTTTACA